>NW_024609147.1:65000-114161 GCF_018296145.1 Oncorhynchus tshawytscha
ATAGCACCAATAGCAGGGCTCTCTGTACCAGGTACACACCCCCTCTACCACATAGCACCAATGGCAGGGCTCTCTGTACCAGGTACACACCCCCTCTACCACATAGCACCAATGGCAGCGCTCTCTGTACCAGGTACACACACCCCTCTACCACATAGCACCAATAGCAGGGCTCTCTGTACCAGGTACACACCCCTCTACCACATACGCACCAATGGCAGCGCTCTCTGTACCAGGTACACACCCCTCTACCACATAGCACCAATAGCAGGGCTCTCCCTCCCCCTCTACCACATAGCACCAATAGCAGGGCTCTCTGTACCAGGTACACACCCCCTCTACCACATAGCACCAATAGCAGGGCTCTCTGTACCAGGTACACACCCCTCTACCACATACGCACCAATGGCAGGGCTCTCTGTACCAGGTACACACCCCTCTACCACATAGCACCAATAGCAGGGCTCTCTGTACCAGGTACACACCCCCTCTACCACATACGCACCAATGGCAGGGCTCTCTGTACCAGGTACACACCCCTCTACCACATAGCACCAATAGCAGGGCTCTCTGTACCAGGTACACACCCCTCTACCACATAGCACCAATAGCAGCGCTCTCTGTACCAGGTACACACCCCTCTACCACATAGCACCAATAGCAGGGCTCTCTGTACCAGGTACACACCCCTCTACCACATACGCACCAATGGCAGGGCTCTCTGTACCAGGTACACACCCCCTCTACCACATACGCACCAATGGCAGGGCTCTCTGTACCAGGTACACACCCCCTCTACCACATACGCACCAATGGCAGGGCTCTCTGTACCAGGTACACACCCCCTCTACCACATAGCACCAATGGCAGGGCTCTCTGTACCAGGTACACACCCCCTCTACCACATAGCACCAATGGCAGGGCTCTCTGTACCAGGTACACACCCCCTCTACCACATAGCACCAATGGCAGGGCTCTCTGTACCAGGTACACACCCCCTCTACCACATAGCACCAATAGCAGGGCTCTCTGTACCAGGTACACACCCCCTCTACCACATACGCACCAATGGCAGGGCTCTCTGTACCAGGTACACACCCCTCTACCACATAGCACCAATGGCAGGGCTCTCTGTACCAGGTACACACCCCCTCTACCACATAGCACCAATGGCAGGGCTCTCTGTACCAGGTACACACCCCCTCTACCACATAGCACCAATGGCAGGGCTCTCTGTACCAGGTACACACCCCCTCTACCACATAGCACCAATGGCAGGGCTCTCTGTACTCAAACTGTAAATCAGGTTACGTGACACTAGAACGGCTGTGACGAGGAGACATTGTTTTTCAATGGAGGAAGCCAACTGAAGCTCTCCTCTCGCTCCTTTCTCTCGCCCTCTTTCTCACCCTCCTCTCTTGTTCTCCTCTCTCTCCCTCGCCCTCTCTCCTTTCTCTCTCGCCCTCTTTCTCACCCTCCTCTCCCTCTTTCTTTCTCCCTCTCCCTCTCTCGCCCTCTTTCTCCCTCTCCTCTCCCCTCTCTCTCTCGCCCTCTTTCTCCCTCGCCCTCTCTTTCTCCCTCGCTGTCCTTCTCCCTCTCTCTCGCCCTCTCCCCTCTTTCTCCCCCTCCTCTCCCTCTCTCCCTGGCCCTCTCTCGCCTTCTTTCTCCCCCTCCTCTCCTCTCTCGCCCTCACCCCTCTTTCTCCTTCTCTCTTGCTCCTCTCTCTCCCCTCTCTCTCCTTCTCCCTCTCCTCTCCCTTCTCTCTCTCCTCTCTCCAGGACCATCCAGATAGGAACGGACTCCAGTAACCTGAACTCAGAGTTCTGCTTCATCCTCAAGGTCAGTTATATACCTGAGACACACTGACCTCTGACCTCGATAACACAGGACATATCACACTGAAAGAAACCTTTAACCTGTCAGAACTTTAATTGAGTGTAAAATGTAAGTAGCTTAATAGTGTGTGTGTGTGTGTGTGTGTGTGTGTGTAGGTGCCGTTTGAGAGCACAGACAACCAGGGGATAGTGTATACCTGGGTGGGTCGGGCAGCTGATCCTGATGAGGCCAAACTGGCGGAAGACATCATGAACTGTATGTTTGATGACACCTACAGCAAACAGGTACATCTGTCTGTTACACCTGGCTGTCTGTTACACCTGGCTGTCTGTTACACCTGGCTGTCTGTTACACCTGGCTGTCTGTTATACATGGCTGTCTGTTACACCTGGCTGTCTGTTATACATGGCTGTCTGTTACACCTGGCTGTCTGTTATACCTGGCTGTCTGTTACACCTGGCTGTCTGTTATACCTGGCTGTCTGTTACACCTGGCTGTCTGTTACACCTGGCTGTCTGTTACACCTGGCTGTCTGTTACACCTGGCTGTCTGTTACACCTGGCTGTCTGTTACGCCTGGCTGTCTGTTACACCTGGCTGTCTGTTATACCTGGCTGTCTGTTACACCTGGCTGTCTGTTACACCTGGCTGTCTGTTATACCTGGCTGTCTGTTACACCTGGCTGTCTGTTATACCTGGCTGTCTGTTACACCTGGCTGTCTGTTACACCTGGCTGTCTGTTACACCTGGCTGTCTGTTACACCTGGCTGTCTGTTACACCTGGCTGTCTGTTACACCTGGCTGTCTGTTACACCTGGCTGTCTGTTACACCTGGCTGTCTGTTACACCTGGCTGTCTGTTACACCTGGCTGTCTGTTACGCCTGGCTGTCTGTTACGCCTGGCTGTCTGTTACACCTGGCTGTCTGTTACACCTGGCTGTCTGTTACACCTGGCTGTCTGTTACACCTGGCTGTCTGTTACACCTGGCTGTCTGTTACACCTGGCTGTCTGTTACACCTGGCTGTCTGTTACACCTGGCTGTCTGTTATACCTGGCTGTCTGTTATACCTGGCTGTCTGTTACACCTGGCTGTCTGTTACACCTGGCTGTCTGTTACACCTGGCTGTCTGTTACACCTGGCTTTCTGTTACACCTGGCTGTCTGTTACACCTGGCTGTCTGTTACACCTGGCTGTCTGTTACGCCTGGCTGTCTGTTACGCCTGGCTGTCTGTTACGCCTGGCTGTCTGTTACGCCTGGCTGTCTGTTACGCCTGGCTGTCTGTTACGCCTGGCTGTCTGTTACACCTGGCTGTTATACATACCTGCCTGCCTGTTATACATACCTGCCTGCCTATTATACCGGTCTGTGACAGTTTGACTGGTCAACATGGATGGAACTTCTGACCGAGGCAGTTTGACTGGTTAACATGGATGGAACCTCTGACCGTGGCAGTTTGACTGGTCAACATGGATGGAACCTCTGACCGAGGCAGTTTGACTGGTTAACATGGATGGAACCTCTGACCGAGGCAGTTTGACTGGTTAACATGGATGGAACTTCTGACCGAGGCAGTTTGACTGGTTAACATGGATGGAACTTCTGACCGAGGCAGTTTGACTGGTTAACATGGATGGAACCTCTGACCGAGGCAGTTTGACTGGTTAACATGGATGGAACTTCTGACCGAGGCAGTTTGACTGGTTAACATGGATGGAACTTCTGACCGAGGCAGTTTGACTGGTTAACATGGAACTTCTGACCGAGGCAGTTTGACTGGTTAACATGGATGGAACTTCTGACCGAGGCAGTTTGACTGGTTAACATGGAACCTCTGACCGAGGCAGTTTGACTGGTTAACATGGAACTCTGACCGAGGCAGTTTGACTGGTTAACATGGAACTTCTGACCGAGGCAGTTTGACTGGTCAACATGGATGGAACCTCTGACCGAGGCAGTTTGACTGGTTAACATGGAACTTCTGACCGAGGCAGTTTGTCTGGTTAACATGGATGGAACCTCTGACCGAGGCAGTTTGACTGGTTAACATGGATGGAACCTCTGACCGAGGCAGTTTGACTGGTTAACATGGAACTTCTGACCGAGGCAGTTTGACTGGTTAACATGGATGGAACCTCTGACCGAGGCAGTTTGACTGGTTAACATGGAACTTCTGACCGAGGCAGTTTGACTGGTTAACATGGATGGAACCTCTGACCGTGGCAGTTTGACTGGTTAACATGGAACCTCTGACCGAGGCAGTTTGACTGGTTAACATGGATGGAACCTCTGACCGAGGCAGTTTGTCTGGTTAACATGGAACTTCTGACCGAGGCAGTTTGACTGGTTAACATGGAACCTCTGACCGTGGCAGTTTGACTGGTTAACATGGATGGAACCTCTGACCGTGGCAGTTTGTCTGGTTAACATGGATGGAACCTCTGACCGAGGCAGTTTGTCTGGTTAATATGGATGGAACCTCTGACCGAGGCAGTTTGTCTGGTTAACATGGATGGAACCTCTGACCGAGGCAGTTTGTCTGGTAAACATGGATGGAACCTCTGACCGAGGCAGTTTGTCTGGTTAACATGGAACCTCTGACCGAGGCAGTTTGACTGGTTAACATGGATGGAACCTCTGACCGAGGCAGTTTGACTGGTTAATATGGATGGAACCTCTGACCGAGGCAGTTTGTCTGGTTAATATGGATGGAACCTCTGACCGAGGCAGTTTGTCTGGTTAATATGGATGGAACCTCTGACCGAGGCAGTTTGTCTGGTAAACATCATTATAATTCTATGGTAAGAACCTGCTTTGACCCGGAGCTCCTGTCTCCTAGGTGATCAACGAGGGGGAGGAGCCGGAGAACTTCTTCTGGGTGGGGATTGGCTGTCAGAAGGTATACGACGAGGACGCTGACTATATGAAGTACGCCAGACTGTTCCGCTGCTCCAATGAGAAGGGATACTTCGCCGTGTCTGAGAAATGTTCTGACTTCTGTCAGGACGACCTGGCCGACGATGACATCATGCTACTGGACAACGGCAAAGAGGTGGGACTAGATATATATACACCTGGACACTACACCTGTCTGTCTATATACAGGGCCTGGACACTACACCTGTCTGTCTATATACAGGGCCTGGACACTACACCTGTCTGTCTATATACAGGGCCTGGACACTACACCTGTCTGTCTATATACAGGGCCTGGACACTACACCTGTCTGTCTATATACAGGGCCTGGACACTACACCTGTCTGTCTATATACAGGGCCTGGACACTACACCTGTCTGTCTATATACAGGGCCTGGACACTACACCTGTCTGTCTATATACAGGGCCTGGACACTACACCTGTCTGTCTATATACGGGGCCTGGACACTACACCTGTCTGTCTATATACAGGGCCTGGACACTACACCTGTCTGTCTATATACAGGGCCTGGACACTACACCTGTCTGTCTATATACAGGGCCTGGACACTACACCTGTCTGTCTATATACAGGGCCTGGACACTACACCTGTCTGTCTATATACAGGGCCTGGACACTACACCTGTCTGTCTATATACAGGGCCTGGACACTACACCTGTCTGTCTATATACAGGGCCTGGACACTACACCTGTCTGTCTATATACAGGGCCTGGACACTACACCTGTAATAGTGTTTCCTGTCTCTCTCTCTGTCAGGTGTACATGTGGGTGGGAACTCAGACCAGCCAGGTAGAAATTAAACTCAGCCTCAAAGCCTGCCAGGTAAGAGATGTGACCCTCTCGCGCCTCTCGCGTAATGATTTTTAGGCTGGAATTGATTCCGATCCCACTTTGTCAGCTATGATCCATTTAAAGGCAATGTTCCTGTTCCAAGACCACATTCACAGTGAACCCTGCACATGTTGGCTCAATTACCTTTAAATGGAGCACAGGAGACAGTGTGATGGGATTGAACCCTGGCCACCTTTTTCATGATTTACTGTGTCTAGATGTCATTCTGTCAGTCTGTTTTACTAGATCTTTACTGTGTCATTCTGTCAGTCTATTGTTTTACTAGATCTTTACTGTGTCTAGATGTCATTCTGTCAGTCTATTGTTTTACTAGATCTTTACTGTGTCTAGATGTCAGTCTATTGTTTTACTAGATCTTTACTGTGTCATTCTGTCAGTCTATTGTTTTACTAGATCTTTACTGTGTCTAGATGTCAGTCTGTTTTACTAGATCTTTACTGTGTCATTCTGTCAGTCTATTGTTTTACTAGATCTTTACTGTGTCTAGATGTCATTCTGTCAGTCTATTGTGTTACTATATCTTTACTGTGTCATTCTGTCAGTCTATTGTTTTACTAGATCTTTACTGTGTCTAGATGTCATTCTGTCAGTCTATTGTTTTACTAGATCTTTACTGTGTCTAGATGTCATTCTGTCAGTCTATTGTTTTACTAGATCTTTACTGTGTCATTCTGTCAGTTTATTGTTTTACTAGATCTTTACTGTGTCTAGATGACATTCTGTCAGTCTATTGTATTACTAGATCTTTACTGTGTCATTCTGTCAGTCTATTGTATTACTAGATCTTTACTGTGTCTAGATGCTGTCAGCACCACTTCCGCAGGTCAGATTGTTCCATGTGAACATAATGAAGGTGGTTTTGTCTCCTCTAGGTCTACATCCAGCACATGCGTTCTAAGGAGACGGAGACCCCCAGGAAGCTGCGTCTGGTCAGGAAGGGAAACGAGCCACACTGCTTCACACGATGCTTCCACGGCTGGGGTGCCTTCAAGACTGCGCTCGCGTAGACACGTCCACTCTACATGGCCACGGTCTTTAGGACATCGCTGTGTCTATGTTGGCTTTATCATATCAGCGTTTTACCTGCTTGATACCCCTCCCCCGTCCCCCTTCCCCTCCCTTTACCCTTCCTGTCCCCCCATTACCCTTCCTGTCCCCCTCCCTTTACCCTTCTTGCCCCCCTCCCTTTACCCCCCTCCCTTTACCCTTCCTGTCCCCCCTCCCCCGTCACCCTTCCCCTCCCTTTACCCTTCCTGTTGTCTCCCCCCCTCCCTTTACCCTTCCTGTCCCCCTTACCCTTCCCCTCCCTTTACCCTTCCTGTCCCGTCCCCCCCCGTTACCCTTCCTGTCCCCCCTCCCCCGTCACCCTTCCCCTCCCTTTACCCTTCCTGTTCCCCCCCTCCCTTTACCCTTCCTGTTCCCCCCTCCCTTTACCCTTCCTGTCCCCCCTCCCTTTACCCTTCCTGTCCCCCCTTACCCTTCCCCTCCCTTTACCCTTCCTGTCCCCCCTTACCCTTCCCCTCCCTTTACCCTTCCTGTCCCCCCCCCCTTACCCTTCCCCTCCCTTTACCCTTCCTGTTCCCCCTCCCTTTACCCTTCCTGTTCCCCCCTCCCTTTACCCTTCCCCTCCCTTTACCCTTCCTGTCCCCCCCCTTACCCTTCCCCTCCCTTTACCCTTCCTGTCCCCCCTTACCCTTCCCCTCCCTTTACCCTTCCTGTCCCCCCTTACCCTTCCCCTCCCTTTACCCTTCCTGTTCCCCCTCCCTTTACCCTTCCTGTCCCCCCCCCCTTACCCTTCCCCTCCCTTTACCCTTCCTGTCCCCCCTTACCCCCCCTCCCTTTACCCTTCCTGTTCCCCCCTCCCTTTACCCTTCCTGTCCCCCCCCTTACCCTTCCCCTCCCTTTACCCTTCCTGTCCCCCCTTTACCCTTCCTGTCCCCCCCCCCCTTACCCTTACCCTTCCCCTCCCTTTACCCTTCCTGTTCCCCCCCTCCCCCCGTCACCCTTCCCCTCCCTTTACCCTTCCTGTCCTCCCCCTCCCTTTACCCTTCCTGTTTCCCCTCCCTTTACCCTTCCCCCCCTTTACCCTTCCTGCCTCCCCTCACCTCCCCGTTCCCCTCTCCCCTCCCTCACTTCTGTTCCCCTCTCCTCCCTCCTCTCAGGATCTCCGTGGCAACGACGTGGCCGTTCTAACATCCCAGACACAGAGAGGAATTTGTATTTCTGTTTTGCGTATCAGTGATTGGTCCGGGCCTTGCCGTAGATTTTTGTAATACCAGATATAGATGTATATTTACTGTACTGCAGCAGCTCAACGTGCGCACGCCTGGCTGTAATTGTGCACGCTGTCACTTGCACACACTATTTATGGATTTTATATGAGAATAAAGTTTCACTGAATCTGCTGTCTGTCTGCTACCTGGTCTCAAGTTGACGTTGACTTTGCTTTTCATTTTTCTAGGTCATTTACATCTATTCAACCTGTTGTGCCTGGGGGAAAAAATCTGATTTTTCAGGGGTATTGCAGTTCCTAATGTTTTGTCCACTCAGTGTAAATGACTTGTTTTAACCTTCTGATCGCTGGATACTTGAGACCAGTCGTCATGGGGACCAGTCGTCATGGCAATTTTGTGTGTTAGATGCTACTGCTGGAGCTAAAAACACAAGCATTTCACTACAATGTGTATGTGACCAAATTAAAATGTGTTTTTGATTTGTAAAGTTGATAACGCTGTGACGTTATGCAGAATTGAAATTGTACGGCCGTTTAACTTGCAGGGATGTGACCACTAGTCAAGTCCAACGTCTTTCAGGACACTTGAGTGTCACAGCATCCATTGGTCTGATCGTTCCGGTTAATTACACGGTTCGTTCCCTTCAGGTGGTAATAGACCAGTTCCCTTCAGGTGGTAATAGACCAGTTCCCTTCAGGTGGTAATAGACCAGTTCCCTTCAGGTGGTAATAGACCAGTTCCCTTCAGGTGGTAATAGACCAGTTCCCTTCAGGTGGTAATAGACCAGTTCCCTTCAGGTGGTAATAGACCAGTTCCCTTCAGGTGGTAATAGACCAGTTCCCTTCAGGTGGTAATAGACCAGTTCCCTTCAGGTGGTAATAGACCAGTTCCCTTCAGGTGGTAATAGACCAGTTCCCTTCAGGTGGTAATAGACCAGTTCCCTTCAGGTGGTAATAGACCAGTTCCCTTCAGGTGGTAATAGACCAGTTCCCTTCAGGTGGTAATGGACCAGTTCCCTTCAGGTGGTAATAGACCAGTTCCCTTCAGGTGGTAATAGACCAGTTCCCTTCAGGTGGTAATAGACCAGAGGTTCGTTCCCTTCAGGTGGTAATAGACCAGAGGTTTTGTTCCCTTCAGGTTAATAGACCAGTTCCCTTCAGGTGGTAATAGACCAGTTCCCTTCAGGTGGTAATAGACCAGTTCCCTTCAGGTGGTAATAGACCAGTTCCCTTCAGGTGGTAATAGACCAGTTCCCTTCAGGTGGTAATAGACCAGTTCCCTTCAGGTGGTAATAGACCAGTTCCCTTCAGGTGGTAATAGACCAGTTCCCTTCAGGTGGTAATAGACCAGTTCCTTCAGGTGGTAATAGACCAGTTCCCTTCAGGTGGTAATAGACCAGTTCCCTTCAGGTGGTAATAGACCAGTTCCCTTCAGGTGGTAATAGACCAGTTCCCTTCAGGTGGTAATAGACCAGTTCCCTTCAGGTGGTAATAGACCAGTTCCCTTCAGGTGGTAATAGACCAGTTCCCTTCAGGTGGTAAAGACCAGTTCCCTTCAGGTGGTAATAGACCAGTTCCCTTCAGGTGGTAATAGACCAGTTCCCTTCAGGTGGTAATAGAAATATCTATTCCCTTCAGGTGGTAATAGACCAGTTCCCTTCAGGTGGTAATAGAACAGAGGTTCTTGAACTTTCTCAGCCTGGGACCCAAGCTTAGTAAAATATGCAACTATACATAAATATCGGTACATTTCATTGCCCTTCAGGTGGTAATAGACCAACTATACATAAATATCGGTACATTTCAGCCCTTCAGGTGGTAATAGACCAACTATACATAAATATCGGTACATTTCATTGCCCTTCAGGTGGTAATAGACCAACTATACATAAATATCGGTACATTTCAGCCCTTCAGGTGGTAATAGACCAACTATACATAAATATCGGTACATTTCATTGCCCTTATGCCTAAAACAAATACCAATGACATTAAATATCCAGATAAATATCTATTCATGTTTATTTCCCCATTAAAAACACTCTGACATATCTGTCTAGGTTGGAACTGTTGTAGACAAACAACCCAGAACTGTGTTCTCTGTCAGTCAGGAGACCACTTCCTGTTGTAGATGAACAACCCAGAACTGTGTTCTCTGTCAGTCAGGAGACCACTTCCTGTTGTAGATGAACAACCCAGAACTGTGTTCTCTGTCAGTCAGGAGACCACTTCCTGTTTGTAGATGAACAACCCAGAACTGTGTGAGGTGGGTTCTCAGTCAGGAGACCACTTCCTGTTGTAGATGAACAACCCAGAACTGTGTTCTCTGTCAGTCAGGAGACCACTTCCTGTTGTAGATGAACAATCCAGAACTGTGTTCTCTGTCAGTCAGGAGACCACTTCCTGTTTGTAGATGAACAACCCAGAACTGTGTGAGTGGGTTCTCAGTCAGGCAGGAGACCACTTCCTGTTTGCCTCAAAAAGCATCTTGCTTCAATCAGTTTATTCCAGTTCAGAATAACTATTATTGTATTTTAACAGCAACAGTTCCAACCTAGACTAGTTTTCTACAGTAATTTCTACAGTCAGATGTACAGTAGGCCTGATCATATTCCATCTGGGTTGAACTATCAGTAGCTGGCTTTGGTGAATGTTAGATACTATCTGTGTACAAGACCAGGGGATTGTTAGAAAGAGGAAGTCACATCTACTGAGAGAGTTAGTTAGTTGGTCCCTTATTTCTGCTGATCATCACCCGTTATAAAATGACAACAATGTCTTGCTAGTTGACTGACTGGTCCAAAGTCGAAGCCCAGTTTCCTGAATCATTCTGTCCTGTTCTGAAATAACTCTCTGGGTTTACCATCATGATGTGGATGTTTGATCAGGACGTGTCGTTTTATTAAATGTGTTCGTTATCAGAGACTCATTACTAAGCACTTCCACACACACAAAACACATTGTGGACGCTCCTCATGTTTGATGAAAGAGAGAGAAAGCTCCTCATACCTTTATATGAAAGAGAGAGAAAAACGCTCCTCATACCTTTGTATGAAACTCTGGGCGCTCCTCATACCTTTTATGAAAGAGAGAAACTCTGGGCGCTCCTCATACCTTTATTGAAAAACTGTGTTCTCATACCTTTTATGAAAGAGAGAAACTCTGGGCGCTCCTCATACCTTTGTATGAAAGAGAGAGAAACTCTGGGCGCTCCTCATACCTTTGTATGAAAGAGAGAAACTCTGGGCGCTCCTCATACCTTTGTATGAAAAGAGAGAAGACGCTCCTCATACCTTTGTATGAAAGAGAGAAACTCTGGGCGCTCCTCATACCTTTGTATGAAAGAGAAAAACTCTGGACGCTCCTCATACCTTTGTATGAAAGAGAGAGAAACTCTGCGCTCCTCATACCTTTGTATGAAAGAGAGAGAAACTCTGGGCGCTCCTCATACCTTTGTATGAAAGAGAGAGAAATGAAAGAGAGAGAAACGCGTCGCTGTATTTGGGTTTCATGACAATTGAGCTCAGTGACATGAGTCCATTTGATTAGAACTTGTGGTTAGTTTGATGACAGCGGTGAGTGACGGTGAGTGGGAATAAAAATCAGTGACTGACAGCGCTGCGTCGTGTGTTGCGGAATGCGCTTCAACAAAACTGCAGAAAAAACGATCCGGTAAAACCGTGAAGTACACCGGCAACTCCCACTTGAGCAGCTGCCAAACTGAGTAGAGAGCGATGATGCACTTGAACAAATAATATCCAGTAATTCATGAAATCATTATAACACGTTACTCTGACCCATACGTTATAGAAAGGCTGGTATAGACATCATTACACGGCTTAATGTGCTTCCTCTAAACGCTGTCACGGCCGTGTGGTTGTTGCTGAGGATCATTAACAGATGTAGATAACTACATTCTTCTGGCGCGCAGACTATGACGTAACCGTTGGAACCCGACGCATGGCGCAATAGTTGGCCGTGTCGTCAAACAGGTCCACGTGTCGTAAAGTGGTTCGTTCGGTTCCACACGGTGTCTTGTCTGTTTGCGACGCTTTAATCTCTCCGTAACAGGAAAACTCAGCAGTTCTCAGGCTAAAGCCAACTCTGAATTAACAGGACCCCTGCACAGTAATATCACACATCAATGAGAGGTTTAGTTATAATGCCTGTATGAAAAACATCTCCTTAACCACATATCACCATGGTTAATGCAGGCACTAATTCTCCCTATTATAATTCACTAATCTTCCGACATTACCTTGACTTGAACTGAATGTGGTCATTTTCAGATTGAATCAAACCATCGTTTCCTTCATTTCATGAAATAAAGGCTGTTATATATTCATACATGTATTCAGAGAAGACAAGAGCGCTTTACGTGACTAAAGAAGGCACGTCTGAATGACATATTTAACTAGGCAAGTCAGTAAAGAACATTCTTATTTACAACGACGGCCAAACCCTGACGACGCTGTGCCAATTGTGCGCCGCCTTATGGGACTCCCAATCACGGCCAGATGTGATGCAGCCTGGATTCAAACCAGGTACTGCAGTGGCGCCTCTTGCACTGATATGAAGTGTCTCAGACCACTGCGCTACTCGGGAGCAGCATTTAGTTACATTACAGCCTTGCTCTAAAATAGATTTTTTAAAAATGTTAATCGGCAATCTACCATTCCAGTGTTGAATTGCCATATTGTAATTACTTCGCCACCATGGCCTATTTATTTCCTTAACTTACCTCATTTGCACTCACTGTATATAGACTTTTTGTTTTCTTTTTTTCCTACTGTGTTATTGACTTGTTAATTGTTTATTCCATGTGTAACTCTGTGTTGTCTGCTCACACTGCTATGCTTTATCTTGGCCAGGTCGCAGTTTCAAATGAGAACTTGTTCTCAACTAGCCTACCTGGTTAAATAAAGGTGAAATAAATAAAATTCTATACCCAATAATGACAAAGAGAAACAGGTTTTGAGAAATGTTTTTACAAATACCTTATTTATATACAGCACCAGTCAAAAGGGACTCTTCCAAGGGTTTTATTTTTACTCTTTTCTACATTGTAGAATAATAGTGAAGACATCAAAACTATGAAATAACACACATGGAATCATGCAGTAAGCAAAACATATATATTTAAAATTCTTCAAAGTAGCCACCCTTTGCTTCGACAGCTTTGCACACTCTTGGCATTCTCTCAACCAGCTTCATGAGGTTGTCACCTGGAATGCTAGTCACCTCAATTAACAGGTGTGCCTTGTTAAAATCAATCCTGTCTCTTAATTTGTTTGAGCCAATCAGTTGTGTTGTGACAAGGTTGGGGGGGGGGTATATACAGAAGACAGCCCTATTTGGTAAAATACCAAGTCCATATTATGGCAAGAACAGCTCAAATAAGCAATGAGAAACGACCGTCCATCATTACTTTAAGACATAAAGGTCAGTCAATCTGGAAAATGCCAAGAACTCTGAAACCCTGAAATGAGTCCAAACTGTTGACTGGTACAATAAGTATTCAGACCCTTTTGCTACGAGACTCAAAATTGATCTCAGGTGCATCCTGTTTCCATGAATCATCCTTGAGATGTTTCTACAACTTGATTGGAGTCCACATGTGGTAAATTCAATTGGTTGGACTTGATTTGTAAAGGCACACACCTGTCTATATAAGGTCCCACAGTTGACAGCGCACGTTAGAGCAAAAACCAAGCCATGAGGTCGAAGGAATTGTCTGTAGAGCTCCGAGACAGGATTGTGTCGAGGCACAGATCTGGGGAAGGGTACCAAAACATTTCTGCAGCATTGAAGGTCCCCAAGAACCCAGTGGCCTCCATCATTCTGAAATGGAAGAAGATTGGAACCACCAAGACTCCTCCTATAGCTGGCCGCTGCCATTTAAAAAGGGCAAATCACCTTGAAGTCAAACTAAATAATTAAATACAGTTGAATCAACTCTAATTTATTAGCCCAGTTTCTCCTGTAGACTACAGTCAGGATGAGGAACCATCTAGCATCCCAGTTTCTCCTGGCCTGTAGACTACAGTCAGGATGAGGAACCATCTAACATCCCAGTTTCTCCTGGCCTGTAGACTACGGTCAGGATGAGGAACCATCTAACATCCCAGTTTCTCCTGGCCTGTAGACTACGGTCAGGGTGAGGAACCATCTAACATCCCAGTTTCTCCTGGCCTGTAGACTACGGTCAGGATGAGGAACCATCTAACATCCCAGTTTCTCCTGGCCTGTAGACTACGGTCAGGATGAGGAATCATCTAACATCCCAGTTTCTCCTGGCCTGTAGACTACAGTCAGGGTGAGGAACCACCTAACATCCCAGTTTCTCCTGGCCTGTAGACTACGGTCAGGATGAGGAACCATCTAACATCCCAGTTTCTCCTGTAGACTACAGTCAGGGTGAGGAACCATCTAACATCAGGATGAGGAACCATCTAACATCCCAGAATGGCCCGTCGTTAGACAGGAGTCCAGACAGACCAGACAGACAGACATGAAGCCACCAGACAGACAGACAGACAGACATGACAGCCCCAGACCAGCCAGACAGACAGACAGACAGACATGAAGCCACCAGACAGACAGACAGACATGAAACCACCAGACAGACAGACAGACATGAAGCCACCAGACAGACAGACATGAAGCCACCAGACAGACAGACAGACAGACAGGTGTTTAGGAGTAAATACTTTATTAACATTCTCCTTCAGCACCACTAGAGGATCAGAACTCTACAGGAAACAGAGACTCTGGTCCTGGTTCCCATGGCTACAGTGGTTAGTGAGTGAGGCAGGCGGAGACCCTCCTCTCTGCTCTGCTACAGTCCTTAATGAGGTCCCTTTAACACAGAGGTCCCCTGACCCAACCACAGAATACTGCTTAGCGTTAACTATGGTGACAGGTTCTCTGATCGTTTGGTAGAACCTCGTCTCCTCTGGGTCCCAACCTAAAGATATTTTACACTGTAAAAGTTTTTTAAAAAGGTTAAAATAATTGTTGACTTGTGATAGGGTCCTCCTCTGTTACCCAGAACACACTGCTTCACCCAGACAGCGTCCCAACAGTCTAAAGTAGCTCGTCTTCTCCTCCTTCTGATCTGAAAGACCTGGTCACCTGAAACCGAATTCCCTCATCATATATTCTTTATACCGTTTTCCTGCGCAGACGAAGGAGAGGTGAGGAGACGAGAGGAAGCATCTTCAGACTATTGAGATTCAGCCGGCCTGAATTCCTTCCATTATTAAAACAATTCAGTTAGCGCTCTTGACAGATAGCATTTAGCCAACCGTTAGCTCTAGACAGACAGTTAGCTAACCGTTAGCTCTTGACAGGTAGCCGTTAGCCCTAGACAGACAGTTAGAAACCGTTAGCTCTTGACAGGTAGCAGTTAGCTAACCGTTAGCCATTGACAGGTAGCAGTTAACTAACCGTTAGCTAGACAGACAGTTAGCTAACTGAGCTCTGACAGCTCTTGACAGGTAGCAGTTAGCTAACTGTTAGCTAGACAGACAGTTAGACCTCTAGACAGCTCTTGACAGGTAGCAGTTAGCTAACCGTTAGCTCTAGACAGACAGTTAGCTAACCGTTAGCTCTAGACAGCTCTTGACAGGTAGCAGTTAGCTAACCGTTAGCCCTAGACAGACAGTTAGCTAACCGTTAGCTCTAGACAGACAGTTGGATCTAGACAGCTCTTGACAGGTAGCAGTTAGCTAACCGTTAGCTATTGACAGGTAGCAGTTAGCTAACCGTTAGCCATTGACAGGTAGCAGTTAGCTAACCGTTAGCTCTAGACAGAGAGTTAACTAACCGTTAGCTCTAGACAGACAGTTGGATCTAGACATGCTCTTGACAGGTAGCAGTTAGCTAACCGTTAGCTCTAGACAGGTAGCAGTTAGCTAACCGTTAGCTCTAGACAGACAGTTGGATCTAGACAGCTCTTGACAGGTAGCAGTTAAAACTAACCGTTAGCTCTTGACAGGTAGCAGTTAGCTAACCGTTAGCTATTGACAGGTAGCAGTTAGCTAACCGTTAGCCATTGACAGGTAGCAGTTAGCTAACCGTTAGCTCTAGACAGAGAGTTAACTAACCGTTAGCTCTAGACAGAGAGTTAACTAACCGTTAGCTCTAGACAGAGAGTTAGCTAACCGTTAGCTCTAGACAGTTAGCTAACCGTTAGCTCTAGACAGTTAGCTAACAGTTAGCTAACCGTTAGCTCTAGACAGTTAGCTAACCGTTAGCTAACCGTTAGCTCTAGAAAGTTAGCTAACCGTTAGCTCTAGACAGTTAGCTAACCGTTAGCTCTAGACAGTGAGTTAGCTAACCGTTAGCTCTAGACAGTTAGCTAACCGTTAGCTCTAGACAGTTAGCTAACCGTTAGCTCTAGACAGTTAGCTAACGTTAGCTCTAGACAGTTAGCTAACCGTTAGCTAGACAGTTAGCTAACCGTTAGCTCTAGACAGTTAGCTAACAGTTAGCTAACCGTTAGCTCTAGACAGTTAGCTAACCGTTAGCTAACCGTTAGCTCTAGAAAGTTAGCTAACCGTTAGCTCTAGACAGTTAGCTAACCGTTAGCTCTAGACAGTGAGTTAGCTAACCGTTAGCTCTAGACAGTTAGCTAACCGTTAGCTAACCGTTAGCTCTAGACAGTTAGCTAACCGTTAGCTCTAGACAGTTAGCTAACCGTTAGCTCTAGACAGTTAGCTAACCGTTAGCTCTAGACAGTTAGCTAACCGTTAGCTCTAGACAGTTAGCTAACCGTTAGCTCTAGACAGTTAGCTAACCGTTAGCTCTAGACAGACCGTTAGCTTAGCGCTCCAGACTACCTAGAATATAAAATAGCATTTATCAGACGTATAGAAAACATAGTGTATCTATAGCAACATCATCAATAGAAAAGCCTTCGTGGTTAGTTCCTTCATGTTAATAACATGTAATACTGGGGAAAGGTAATACTGTGTTAGGCATCTCTCTACTCAACATTAACTTATACCTTCATCCCTCCATGTTCACAGTTGAAGGGCTGAGAGATGGAGGGAGGGATGAAGTAGGGATAGAGGAGGGATGAAGGAGGGAGGGATGGAGGAGGGATGAAGTAGGGATAGAGGAGGGATGGATGAAGTAGGGATAGAGGGAGAGAGGGATAGAGGATGGATGAAGGAGGGATAGAGGAGGGATGAAGGAGGGATAGAGGAGGGATGAAGGAGGGCGGGATGGAGGAGGGATGAAGTAGGGATAGAGGAGGGATGGATGAAGTAGGGATAGAGGAGGGATGAAGGAGGGATGAAGGAGGGATAGAGGAGGGATGAAGGAGGGATGGAGGAGGGATGGAGGAGGGATGAAGGGATGGATGAAGTAAGGATAGAGGAGGGATGGAGGGATGAAGGAGGGATGGATGAAGTAAGGATAGAGGGATGAAGTAGGGAGGGAGGGATGGAGGAGGGATGAAGTAGGGATGAAGGGAGGGATGGAGGAGGGATGAAGTAGGGATGAAGGGAGGGATGAAGTAGGGATGAAGTAAGGATAGAGGAGGGATGGAGGAGTGAGGTAGGGATGGAGGAGGGATGAAGGGATGGATGAAGTAAGGATAGAGGAGGGATGGAGGAGGGAGTAAGAGGAGGGATGAAGAGGAGGTCCATCCCAACGTGTTGACCAGGTGTAGTGTGTTAGTGGTTAGAACAGTTCATCATGACGTTCTTCAGTCCTGTCCTCAGTAGCCGAAGTGGTCACATGGTCAGTCCAACAACCCCAGGACTGAAAGGCCGTGATGGGGGGGATGAGAGGAGGAGGAGTGGCAGGTAGCATCACATGATGTCTGTCTGTAGTCCAGATGCTCCCACAACACAGACAGACCTGGTGGACAGACAGACAGACATCTATAGTAGGTCTGGAACAGAGCAGGTTTTACTCCTCAACACAGACAGACCTGGTGGACAGACAGACATCAACACACTTGGCCTTCTAGCATCTCTGGGATGGAAATGGAATGGTCACATGATGTGTCCACCAGAGGGCAACAGACTAGATATTTAAGGAAGAGAGAAGAGAGCTAGAGAGGAGAGCTAGAGAGGGGGGAGAGAGGAGAGAGGGGAGAGGAGAGCTAGAGAGGGGGAGAGAGGGGAGCTAGAGATGGGAGAGGAGAGCTAGAGAGGGGGAGAGGAGAGCTAGAGAGGGGGGAGCTAGAGAGGGGAGAGGAGAGCTAGAGAGGGGGAGAGAGGAGAGCTAGAGAGGGGGAGAGAGGGGAGAACAAGAGAGGGGTGAGAGAGGAGAGCTAGAGAGGGGTGGGAGAGAAGAGCTAGAGAGGGGTGAGAGAGAAGAGCTAGAGAGGGGTGGGAGAGAAGAGCTAGAGAGGGGTGGGAGAGAAGAGCTAGAGAGGGGTGGGAGAGAAGAGCTAGAGAGGGGTGGGAGAGAAGAGCTAGAGAGGGGTGGGAGAGAAGAGCTAGAGAGGGGTGGGAGAGAAGAGCTAGAGAGGGGTGGGAGAGAAGAGCTAGAGAGGGGTGGGAGAGAAGAGCTAGAGAGGGGTGGGAGAGAAGAGCTAGAGAGGGGTGGGAGAGAAGAGCTAGAGAGGGGTGGGAGAGGAGAGCTAGAGAGGGGTGGGAGAGAAGAGCTAGAGAGGGGGGGTGGGAGAGAAGAGCTAGAGAGGGGTGGGAGAGAAGAGCTAGAGAGGGGTGGGAGAGAAGAGCTAGAGAGGGGTGGGAGAGAAGAGCTAGAGAGGGGTGGGAGAGAAGAGCTAGAGAGGGGTGGGAGAGAAGAGCTAGAGAAGAGAAGAGCTAGAGAGGGGTGGGAGAGAAGAGCTAGAGAGGGGTGGGAGAGAAGAGCTAGAGAGGGGTGGGAGAGAAGAGCTAGAGAGGGGTGGGAGAGAAGAGCTAGAGAGGGGTGGGAGAGAAGAGCTAGAGAGGGGTGGGAGAGAAGAGCTAGAGAGGGGTGGGAGAGAAGAGCTAGAGAGGGGTGGGAGAGAAGAGCTAGAGAGGGGGGAGGAGAGCTAGAGAGGGGTGGGAGAGAAGAGCTAGAGAGGGGTGGGAGAGAAGAGCTAGAGAGGGGTGGGAGAGGAGAGTTATAGAGGGGTGATAGAGAAGAGCTAGAGAGGGGTGGGAGAGAAGAGCTAGAGAGGGGTGGGAGAGAAGAGCTAGAGAGGGGTGGGAGAGAAGAGCTAGAGAGGGGGAGAGAGAGCTAGAGAGGGGGGGGGAGAGCTAGAGAGGGGGAGAGCTAGAGAGGGGTGGGAGAGAAGAGCTAGAGAGGGGGAGAGCTAGAGAGGGGGAAGAGCTAGAGAGGGGTGGGAGAGAAGAGCTAGAGAGGGGTGGGAGAGAAGAGCTAGAGAGGGGGGAGGAGAGCTAGAGAGGGGGAGAGCTAGAGAGGGGGAGAGCTAGAGAGCTGATGGTCAGGGGGCCGGAACATAATTACAGTTGGGGTATAATGAGGAGTACCCTGGGGTAGGGGGTATAATGAGGAGAACCCTGGGGCATGGGGTATAATGAGGAGAACCCTGGGGTAGGGGGTATAACGAGGAGAACCCTGGGTATAATGAGGAGAACCCTGGGATAAGGGGTATAATGAGGGTAGGGGGTATAAAGAGGAGAACCCTGGGGTAGGGGGTATAATGAGGAGAACCCTGGGGTAGGGGGTATAACGAGGAGAACCCTGGGTATAATGAGGAGAACCCTGGGATAAGGGGTATAATGAGGGTAGGGGGTATAAAGAGGAGAATCCTGGGGTAGGGGGTATAATGAGGAGAACCCTGGGGTAGGGGGTATAATGAGGAGAACCCTGGGTATAATGAGGAGAACCCTGGGGTAGGGGGTATAATGAGGAGAACCCTGGGTATAATGAGGAGAACCCTGGGGTAGGGGGTATAATGAGGAGAACCCTGGGTATAATGAGGAGAACCCTGGGGTAGGGGGTATAATGAGGAGAACCCTGGGGTAGGGGTTATAATGAGGAGAACCCTGGGGTAGGGGGTATAATGAGGAGAACCCTGGGTATAATGAAGAGAACCCTGGGGTAGGGGGTATAATGAGGAGAACCCTGGGGTAGGGGTTATAATGACGAGAACCCTGGGGTAGGGGGTATAATGAGAAGAACCCTGGGTATAATGAAGAGAACCCTGGGTATAATGAGGAGAACCCTGGGGTAGGGGGTATAATGAGGAGAACCCTGGGGTAGGGGGTATAATGAGGAGAACCCTGGGTATAATGAGGAGAACCCTGGGATAAGGGGTATAATGAGGGTAGGGGGTATAATGAGGAGAACCCTGGGGTATGGGGTTATAATGAGGAGAACCCTGGGATAAGGGGTATAATGAGGGTAGGGGGTATAATGAGGAGAACCCTGGGATAAGGGGTATAATGAGGGTAGGGGGTATAATGAGGAGAACCCTGGGGTATGGGGGTATAATGTGGAGAACCCTGGGGTATGGGGGTAAATGAGGAGAACCCTGGGGTAGGGGGTATAGTGGGAGAACCCTGGGGTAGGGGGGTATAGTGAGGAGAACCCTGGGGTAGGGGGTATAACGAGGGGAACCCTGGGGTAGGGGGTATAACGAGGGGAACCCTGGGGTAGGGGGTATAATGTGTGTGTATAACGTGTATAGTGGTGTGTGTCGTTACCTGGTCAGGTGATCAGGACTCCTAGAGAGCATCCGTCCTCCTCTGTGATGTTCCTCAAGTTATTCTCTACCTCGTCCACGGAACTACACACACACACACACACACACACACACACACACACACACACACACACACACACACACACACCACATACACATACACATACACACATACACACACACACACAAATAAAATGACCATGTATTTGTGCTAGTGTGTCCCTGCCCATTTTCCAAGAACCTAGGGGTCCATACTTACGAATATTAGAAGTTTACGTTTAAGCATCAGCCAATTAAAATCATTGACACAGACGCATGTGATCAAAGGCTACATGCTAGCTGTTCCCATTACATAACCAGGCACATTTAGCCCTACGCTAGCTGTTCCCATTACATAACCAGGCACATTTAGCCCTACGCTAGCTGTTCCCATTACATAACCAGGCACATTTAGCCCTACGCTAGCTGTTCCCATTACATAACCAGGCACATTTAGCCCTACGCTAGCTGTTCCCATTACATAACCTGGCACATTTAGCCCTACGCTAGCTGTTCCCATTACATAACCAGGCACATTTAGCCCTACGCTAGCTGTTCCCATTACATAACCTGGCACATTTAGCCCTACGCTAGCTGTTCCCATTACATAACCAGGCACATTTAGCCCTATGCTAGCTGTTCCCATTACATAACCAGGCACATTTAGCCCTACGCTAGCTGTTCCCATTACGTAACCTGGCACATTTAGCCCTACGCTAGCTGTTCCCATTACATAACCAGGCACATTTAGCCCTACGCTAGCTGTTCCCATTACATAACCAGGCACATTTAGCCCTACGCTGGCTGTTCCCATTACATAACCAGGCATATTTAGCCCTACGCTAGCTGTTCCCATTACATAACCAGGCACATTTAGCCCTACGCTAGCTGTTCCCATTACGTAACCTGGCACATTTAGCCCTATGCTAACCTCACCAGGTGACCGTGATTACATCCACACTAGAGACAGACGAGGCCTTAGTTAAGGATGATTCTGTTATAACACTAGAGACAGACGAGGCCTTAGTCAAGGACGATTCTGTTAAATGACTAACATGTTAATATAACTGAGTCTCTGGATAAGAACGTCTGTTAAATGACTAACATGTTAATATAACTGAGTCTCTGGATAAGAACGTCTGTTAAATGACATGTTAATGTAACTGAGTCTCTGGATAAGAACGTCTGTTAAATGACGTGTTAATATAACTGAGTCTCTGGATAAGAACGTCTGTTAAATGACTAACATGTTATTGTAACTGAGTCTCTGGATAAGAACGTCTGATAAATGACGTGTTATTGTAACTAAGTCTCTGGATAAGAACGTCTGTTAAATGACGTGTTGTTGTAATATCTTACGTGAGGAAGTCCCTGACGTCCTCTACAGTGAGTTCTCCGGTGGTGTCCAGGCTGACGTCAGCCATGCTGAGGGGGGAGTCCAGAGGGGAGAGGGGAGGCGGGGAGGACAGGCCACACTGGGGGTCCTCGGTTAACCCTGGGGGTCAGGGGTTAGAGGTCAGACTGAGGCAATGTGAAAGGGGATTGATTGACAGCCAGCTAGTAACTGTTAGTGTAACAGTATAACTTTAGACCGTCCCCTCGCCCATACCCGGGCGCGAACCAGGGACCCTCTGCACACATCAACAACAGTCACCCTCGAAGCATCGTTACCCATCGCTCCACAAAAGCCACGGCCCTTGCAGAGCAAGGGGAACTACTACTTCAAGGTCTCAGAGCAAGTGACGTCACTGATTGAAACGCTATTTAGCGCGCTCCGCTAACTAAGCTAGCCGTTTCACATCCGTTACATTAGCAGAAGGACCAATGAGAAGCGTTCCACGTACCTTCAGCCTGGTTCCGGTGAGTTCCGTTGGCCCGGAGAGGTATGGCTGCGTCGTCGCTATGGAGACAGAGAACAGCATCAGAGCAGTAGCTCACTGTGTTGTTGATACTGGGGCGGCGTAGCCTAGTGGTTAGCGCGTTGGACCAGTAACCGCAAAGGTTTCTAGATCAAATCCCAGAGCTGACAAGGTAAAAGGTGTCGTTCTGCCCCTGAACAAGGCAGTTAACCCACTGTTCCTAGGCCGTCATTGAAAATAAGAATTTGTTCTAAACTGACTTGCCTAGTTAAATAAAGGATAAATAAATTAAAATTGAGCATCTTGATCTTAATGAGGAAGCTAAATTGAATGATTTTACAAGGCTAGAGGAGCCTTCATACGGTCCAGGAAACAATGGCGTGAAAAGGGCATAAAGAACAGCAGATAACAGTCTTTAGAACTTTGTTTGAGGCTTCTACTGTGAGGTGAATGAGAGGGGGCTGAATGAGAGGGGGCTGAATGAGAGGGGGCTGAATGAGAGGGGATTGAGGTGTCTGGCCGAGTGCCACAGGCTGAATGAGAGGCGGCTGAATGAGAGGGGATTGAGGTGTCTGGCCGAGTGCCACAGGCTAAATGAGAGGGGGCTGAATGAGAGGGGATTGAGGTGTCTGGCCGAGTGCCACAGGCTGAATGAGAGGGGGCTGAATGAGAGGGGATTGAGGTGTCTGGCCGAGTGCCACAGGCTGAATGAGAGGGGGCTGAATGAGAGGGGATTGAGGTGTCTGGCCGAGTGCCACAGGCTGAATGAGAGGGGGCTGAATGAGAGGGGATTGAGGTGTCTGGCCGAGTGCCACAGGCTGAATGAGAGGGGGCTGAATGAGAGGGGATTGAGGTGTCTGGCCGAGTGCCACAGGCTGAATGAGAGGGGGCTGAATGAGAGGGGATTGAGGTGTCTGGCCGAGTGCCACAGGCTGAATGAGAGGGGGCTGAATGAGAGGGGATTGAGGTGTCTGGCCGAGTGCCACAGGCTGAATGAGAGGGGGCTGAATGAGAGGGGATTGAGGTGTCTGGCCGAGTGCCACAGGCTGAATGAGAGGGGGCTGAATGAGAGGGGATTGAGGTGTCTGGCCGAGTGCCACAGGCTGAATGAGAGGGAGCTGAATGAGAGGGGATTGAGGTGTCTGGCCGAGTGCCACAGGCTGAATGAGAGGGGGCTGAATGAGAGGGGATTGAGGTGTCTGGCCGAGTGCCACAGGCTGAATGAGAGGGGGCTGAATGAGAGGGGATTGAGGTGTCTGGCCGAGTGCCACAGGCTGAATGAGAGGGGGCTGAATGAGAGGGGATTGAGGTGTCTGGCCGAGTGCCACAGGCTCGTGACGTGCAGTCACAACAGAGTTAGCTCTCGTTCCATTGCTTTTCTACAGACAATGGAATTCTCCGGGTTGTAACTTTATTGAAGATTTATGATAAAAACATCCTAAAGATTGATTCTATACTTAGTTTGACAAGTTTCTACGACCTGTAATATAACTTTTTGAACTTTTCGTCCGACGTTCAGCTGGACCTGCACGCGCGTTTGGATTTGTTTACCAAACGCCCTAACAAGAAGCTATTTGGACATAAATGATGAACTTTATCAAACAAATCAAACATTTATTGTGGAACTGGGATTCCTGGGAGTGCATTCTGATGAAGATCATCAAAGGTAAGTGAATATTTATCATGTTATTTCTGACTAATGTTGACTACACAATATGGTGGATATCTTTTTGGCTGCTTTGTGGTCTGACTGTACTCAGATTATTGCAGGGTTTGCTTTTTCCGTAAAGTTTTTTTGAAATCTGACACAGCGGTTGCATTATAGATTGACACTCCTAAATAACCACTACAAAAGTATAGCCTCAATCTTTGCAGAAAAAGGTTAAAGTGGTGCTTGAATGATCTGATTTATGAATGTCAATCAGGGTTTATGAAAGGGCGCCATATATCTAATAATCTGAGGCTGGTGTTAGACTTGGTTGAGTATTGTGATCTATCGGATGACTTCCCTGTTATCTTATTTTGGGGGATTTTCATTAAGCATTTGATATATACAGTAAGTCACAGTTTTATCTTTGATTGTCTTAAGCATTTGAAGTTCGGTCATTTTTGTTGTTGATGCTGTTAGAACTCGGTATAATGGAACAGCTGTATCAAACTGTCATGGAACAAGGTTTAACGTTTTACAAAGGAACACGACAAAGTTGTCCAATCTCACCTTTTTTTTGTTGCAAATTTTTTATTTACATTTTTTTCATCTCAAACCTTATGCTCATTAGTTTATCAAAGTCAATCTGGAGGCATTACATTCCAGAGAGATCAAGATACCCCAACAGGTGGTAGATATCAAGATACCCCAACAGGTGGATGACTCCTCATTAAAATACAAACTGTGACACAAACTAGATAAGCATTGGATGTTGTGAAGCAGTTCTCTAAAATCTCAGGTTTGGTTTTAAATTTTTCCAACATGTGAGATGTTTGTTCTGAAAGAAGCAGATCAATCCGGCAGATTGTAACATCTCAGAAAGATATACTGTGACATGTCTGAAAACTTAAGGCTGTGAATGATCTTAATTAGAATCCTGTAACTGAATCTATCAACAACAAAAAAATATCCTCATGGTTACGGATTTAGGTCTTCAAGGGGGGGGCTTTAATTGAAAGCTGAGGGGCAATTTTATTTTAACCTTTATTTTAACTAGGCAAGTCAGTTAAGAACAGATTCATATTTTCAATGACGGCCTAGGAACAGTGGGTTAACTGTCTTGTTCAGGGGCAGAACGACAGCTTTTTACCTTGTCAGCTTGGGGATTCGATATCCAGCAACCTTTCGGTTACTAGTCCAACGCTCTAAACACTACCTGCCGCCCCTATCTCCTATTTTTTTTTCTTCGTCTATTGACATTCCCAAATCCACTTGCTGTACCTTAGATGGGCTGTTGTACAACTTCATATGGAAAAACAAGCCACAATATATAAAGAAATGTTATAACCAACAGGGTTTGTGACGGCCGTCTAAATGTCTCAGGCTTCAGTCTCTTCAATTAGAAAGTTAAAATTATCAAAAGTCAACTGTCTTAAAACGGGTTAAAAAAGGTACTTTAAAAAATCCTCTTCGCTTCTGGAATATACCTCACTTTGTTTTTTCAGAAAGCTCAATTAATATCAATATTGTACTTCTACAATGTCCCTATATTGTGGAGGTAAACTTCCTGTGACATTGGGGCCTATATAAACTATATCGTGGAGGTAAACTTCCTGCGGCTTTTCACAAATCAAATCAAAAGCTTTAATGTGCTTTTCTGTATAAAACTCCAACTCTTCACCTCAAATGTTTTATATGAATGGGTTAGGGAATAATGGGTTAGGGAATAATGGGTTAGGGAATAATGGGTTAGGGAATAATGGGTTAGGGAATAATGGGTTAGGGAATAATGGGTCGATATTAAAATAGAAACTAGATGTTATTTTACCGTAACTGGTTCTTGAAAAACATTGCCCTTGTCAGACAATTAGTTCGTATTAGAAGGAATCTATTTACGCGGAGATAATTTATGGAAAGATACAACTTTTGAGATTTCAAGCAAGGAATATGTTATTAAAGCTATACCTAGTGGGATAAAAACTTTACTTCAGAATAATTTGGGAATATCTCCGATTGTAAGCGATATCCAGGTGAACGGCTTAGGTTTACTAGATAAGAAATTCAACAAATCGTTTATTAAGGGGATATTTTCTACAGGAAAGTCTATTCCCTCTGCGATATTTTGTTGGGCTTCATCGTTTGATGAAAAACGGGCACCACACAAATTCATGGTGACCAATAAAGATCTCCTTTCAGATGATCCATAGATTCTAAATTCACGGTGACCAATAAAGATCTCCTTTCAGATGATCCATAGATTCAAAATTCACAGTGACCAATGAAGATCTCCTTTCAGATGATCCATAGATTCTAAATTCACGGTGACCAATAAAGATCTCCTTTCAGATGATCCATAGATTCTAAATTCACGGTGACCAATAAAGATCTCCTTTCAGATGATCCATAGATTCTAAATTCACGGTGACCAATAAAGATCTCCTTTCAGATGATCCATAGATTCTAAATTCACAGTGACCAATGAAGATCTCCTTTCAGATGATCCATAGATTCTAAATTCACGGTGACCAATAAAGATCTCCTTTCAGATGATCCATAGATTCTAAATTCACGGTGACCAATAAAGATCTCCTTTCAGATGATCCATAGATTCTAAATTCACAGTGACCAATGAAGATCTCCTTTCAGATGATCCATAGATTCTAAATTCACGGTGACCAATAAAGATCTCCTTTCAGATGATCCATAGATTCTAAATTCACGGTGACCAATAAAGATCTCCTTCCAGATGATCCATAGATTCTAAATTCACAGTGACCAATGAAGATCTCCTTTCAGATGATCCATAGATTCTAAATTCACGGTGACCAATGAAGATCTCCTTTCAGATGATCCATAGATTCTAAATTCACGGTGACCAATGAAGATCTCCTTTCAGATGTTCCATAGATTCTAAATTCACGATGACCAATAAAGATCTCCTTTCAGATGATCCATAGATTCTAAATTCACGGTGACCAATAAAGATCTCCTTTCAGATGATCCATAGATTCTAAATTCACGGTGACCAATAAAGATCTCCTTTCAGATGATCCATAGATTCTAAATTCACGGTGACCAATGAAGATCTCCTTTCAGATGATCCATAGATTCTAAATTCACGGTGACCAATAAAGATCTCCTTTCAGATGATCCATAGATTCTAAATTCACGGTGACCAATAAAGATCTCCTTTCAGATGATCCATAGATTCTAAATTCACGGTGACCAATAAAGATCTCCTTTCAGATGATCCATAGATTCTAAATTCACGGTGACCAATAAAGATCTCCTTTCAGATGATCCATAGATTCTAAATTCACGGTGACCAATAAAGATCTCCTTTCAGTTGATCCATAGATTCTATCTGTGTATCTGCTTGATTTCTAGACCTGATGTTTCAAGTGAATTAAAACATTTTTGTGAACTAGAAACTGAATATATTGAACACTTGTAATTGTTTACATAGTGAGGTTCTGGATGTAAAACTATATCTTGGCAACAAAATACATACAACCGTTGAAATATCTAAGTTGGACATATTATTTGACTGATTGTCATATTGTTTGTCATACTGATTGTCATAAATCATAAATCTCTTTATTTTATTACGACAATTGATTAAACACAAATCAATTTTATGAAGAAAAAAAGGCAATTTAAAAAAAATGTATTTTTTAAATCTAATTTGGAAAACAATTTAGAATGATTAAAACGTATGCAAAACAAAAATGTAAAATAAATGTCTTCGCTACCTGTCTGTATTTGATATAATGTTAAATAAATGTCTTCGCTGAGGCTGTTATAGCAGCAATGTTCCTACATCTAGTGGAAAGCCTTCCCAGAAGAGTGGAGGCTTTTATAGCAGTAATGTTCCAACATCTAGTGGAAAGCCTTACCAGAAGAGTGGAGGCTGTTATAGCAGCAAAGGGGGGGACCAACTCCATATTAAAGCCTTCCCAGAAGAGTGGAGGCTGTTATAGAAGGGGACCAACTCCATATTAATGACTTCGCAGAAGAGTGGAGGCTGTTATAGCAGCAAAGGGAGTTCCAACTCCTTATTAAAGCCTGCCCAGAAGAGTGGAGGCTGTTATAGGGGGGGACCAACTCCATATTAATGCCTTCCCAGAAGAGTGGAGGATGTTATAGCAGCAAAGGGGGGTCCAACTCCATATTAAAGCCTTCCCAGAAGAGTGGAGGCTGTTATAGCAGCAAAGGGGGGTCCACCAACATATTAAAGCCTTCCCAGAAGAGTGGAGGCTGTTATAGCAGCAAAGGGGGGTCCAACTCCATATTAAAGCCTTCCCAGAAGAGTGGAGGCTGTTATAGCAGCAAAGGGGGACCAACTCCATATTAAAGCCTTCCCAGAAGAGCCTTGTCCTCGTCAACACTCACACCTGTGTTAACGAGAGAATCACTGACATGATGTCAGCTGGTCCTTTTGTGGCAGGGCTGAAATGCAGTGGAAATGTTTTTTAGGGATTCAGTTCATTTGCATGGCAAAGAGGGTCTTTGCAATTAATTGCAGTTCATCTGATCACTCTTCATAACATTCTGGAGTATATGCAAGTTACCATCATACAAACTGAGGCAGCAGGCTTTGCGGAAATTAATATTTGTGTCATTCTCAAAACCTTTGGCCACGACTGTAGATAAGGTCCACTTCAACTAACGATGCAATATTGAACATCCGCTCCCATCCACAAACACTCATCTCTGTCCTGCAGGACACGTTTCCTAGGAGGTGTGAGGACGGGGAGGACAGGAGGTGTGAGGACAGAAGGTGTGAGGACGGGAGAGGACAGGACGGGGAGGACAGGAGGTGTGAGGACGGGGAGGACAGGAGGTGTGAGGACGGGGAGGACAGGAGGTGTGAGGACGGGAGGTGTGAGGACGGGGAGGACAGGAGGTGTGAGGACGGGGAGGTGTGAGGACGGGAGAGGACGGGAGGTGTGAGGACGAGAGGTGTGAGGTGGGAGGACAGGAGGTGTGAGGACGGGGAGGACAGGAGGTGTGAGGACGGGGAGGACAGGAGGTGTGAGGACGGGGAGGACAGGAGGTGTGAGGACGGAGAGGACAGGAGGTGTGAGGACGGAGAGGACAGGAGGTGTGAGGACAGGAGGTGTGAGGACGGGAGAGGACAGGAGGTGTGAGGACGAGAGGTGTGAGGACGGGGGAGGACAGGAGGTGTGAGGACGAGAGGTGTGAGGACAGGAGGTGTGAGGACAGGGAGGACAGGAGGTGTGAGGACGGGAGAGGACAGGAGGTGTGAGGACGGGAGATGACAGGAAGTGTGAGGACGGGGGAGGACAGGAGGTGTGAGGACGGGGGAGGACAGGAAGTGTGAGGGACGGGAGAGGACAGGAAGTGTGAGGACAGGAGGTGTGAGGACGGGAGAGGACAGGAGGTGTGAGGGCGGGGGAGGACAGGAAGTGTGAGGACAGGAGGTGTGAGGGACGGGAGAAGACAGGAGGTGTGAGGACAGGAGGTGTGAGGGACGGGAGAGGACACGAGGTGTGAGGACAGGAGGTGTGAGGGACGGGAGAAGACAGGAGGTGTGAGGACAGGAGGTGTGAGGGACGGGAGAGGACACGAGGTGTGAGGACGGGAGAGGACAGGATGTGTGAGGACGGGAGAGGACAGGATGTGTGAGGACGGGAGAGGACAGGAGGTGTGAGGACGGGAGAGGACAGGAGGTGTGAGGACGGGAGAGGACAGGAGGTGTGAGGACGGGGGAGGACAGGAGGTGTGAGGACGGGAGAGGACAGGAGGTGTGAGGACGGGGGAGGACAGGAGGTGTGAGGACGGGGGAGGACAGGGAGGACGGGGGAGGACAGGAGGTGTGAGGACGGGGGAGGACAGGAGGTGTGAGGACGGGGGGAGGACAGGAGGTGTGAGGACGGGGGGAGGACAGGAGGTGTGAGGACGGGGGGAGGACAGGAGGTGTGAGGACGGGGGAGGACAGGAGGTGTGAGGACGGGGAGGACAGGAGGTGTGAGGACGGGGAGGACAGGAGGTGTGAGGACGGGGAGGACAGGAGGTGTGAGGACGGGAGAAGACAGGAGGTGTGAGGACAGGAGGTGTGAGGGACGGGAGAGGACAGGAGGTGTGAGGACGGGAGAAGACAGGATGTGTGAGGACGGGAGAAGACAGGAGGTGTGAGGACAGGAGGTGTGAGGATGGGAGAAGACAGGAGGTGTGAGGACGGAGAGGACAGGAGGTGTGAGGACGGGGAGGACAGGAGGTGTGAGGACGGGGAGGACAGGAGGTGTGAGGACGGGAGAAGACAGGAGGTGTGAGGACGGAGAGGACAGGAGGTGTGAGGACGGGGAGGACAGAAGGTGTGAGGACGAGAGGTATACAGCGTTCCTCATTGGGTGCCCTGAATTCCTATCGGACCTTGTCGTCATAGCAGATAATATTCTAATCTTTGTTGACTTTAATATTCACATGGAAAAGTCCACAGACCCACTCCAAAAGGCTTTCGGAGCCATCATCGACTCAGTGGGTTTTGTCCAACATGTCTCTGGACCCACTCACTGTCACAGTCATACTCTGGACATAGTTTTGTCCCATGGAATAAATGTTGTGGATCTTAATGTTTTTCCTCATAATCCTGGACTATCGGACCACCATTTTATTACGTTTGCAATTGCAACAAATAATCTGCTCAGACCCCAACCAAGGAACATGAAAAGTCGTGCTATAAATTCACAGACAACACAAAGATTCCTTGATGTCCTTCCAGACTCCCTCTGTCTACCCAAGGACGCCAGAGGACAAAAATCAGTTAACCACCTAACTGAGGAACTCAATTTAACCTTGTGCAATACCCTAGATACAGTTGCAGCCCTAAAAATTTAAAACATTTCTCATAAGAAACTAGCTCCCTGGTACACAGAAAATACCCGAGCTCTGAAGCAAGCTTCCAGAAAATTGGAACGGAAATGGCGCCACACCAAGCTGGAGGTCTTCCGACTAGCTTGGAAAGACAGTACCGTGCAGTACAGAAGAGCCCTTACTGCTGCTCGATCATCCTATTTTTCTAACTTAATTGAGGAAAATAAGAACAATCCGAAATTCCTTTTTGATACTGTCGTAAAGCTAACTAAAAAGCAGCATTCCCCAAGAGAGGATGACTTTCACTTCAGCAGTAATACATTCAGGAACCTCTGAGGAAAAGATAATGATTATTAGAAAGCAAATTACGGACTCCTCTTTAAATCTGCGTATTCCTTCAAAGCTCAGTTGTCCTGAGTCTGCACAACTCTCCCAGGACCTAGGATCAAGAGAGACGCTCAAGTGTTTTAGTACTATATCTCTTGACACAATGATGAAAATAATCATGGCCTCTAAACCTTCAAGCTGCATACTGGACCCTATTCCAACTAAACTACTGAAAGAGCTGCTTCCTGTGCTTGGCCCTCCTATGTTGAACATAATAAACGGCTCTCTATCCACCGGATGTGTACCAAACTCACTAAAAGTGGCAGTAATAAAGCCTCTCTTGAAAAAGCCAAACCTTGACCCAGAAAATATTTTAAAAACTATCGGCCTATATCGAATCTTCCATTCCTCTCAAACATTTTAGAAAAGGCTGTTGCGCAGCAACTCACTGCCTTCCTGAAGACAAACAATGTATACGAAATGCTTCAGTCTGGTTTTAGACCCCATCATAGCACTGAGACTGCACTTGTGAAGGTAGTAAATGGCCCTTGAATGGCATCAGACCGAGGCTCTGCATCTGTCCTCGTGCTCCTAGACCTTAGTGCTGCTTTTGATACCATCGATCACCACATTCTTTTGGAGAGAATGCAATCCCAAATTGGTCGACACGGACATGTTCTGGCCTGGTTTAGATCTTATCTGTCGGAAAGATATCAGTTTGTCTCTGTGAATGGTTTGTCCTCTGACAAATCAGCTGTAAATTTCGGTGTTCCTCAAGGTTCCGTTTTAGGACCACTATTGTTTTCACTATATATTTTACCTCTTGGGGATGTCATTTGAAAACATAATGTTAACTTTCACTCCTATGCGGATGACACACAGCTGTACATTTCAATGAAACATGGTGAAGCCCCAAAATTGCCCTCGCTAGAAGCATGTGTTTCAGACATAAGGAAGTGGATGGCTGCAAACGTTCTACTTTTAAACTCGGACAAAACAGAGATGCTTGTTCTAGGTCCCAAGAAACAAAGAGATCTTCTGTTGAATCTGACAATTAATCTTAATGGTTGTACAGTCGTCTCAAATAAAACTGTGAAGGACCTCGGCGTTACTCTGGACCCTGATCTCTCTTTTGACGAACATATCAAGACCATCCCAAGGATTACTGCCAACCTACAAAGCATTACATGGGCTTGCTCCTACCTATCTCTCTGATTCGGTCTCAACCTTTAAGTCTTTACTGAAGACTTATCTCTTCAGTGGGTCATATGATTGAGTGTAGTCTGGCCCAGGAGTGGGAAGGTGAACGGAAAGGCTCTGGAGCAACGAACCGCCCTTGCTGTCTCTGCCTGGCCGGTTCCCCTCTTTCCACTGGGATTCTCTGCCTCTAACCCTATTACAGGGGATGAGTCACTGGCTTACTGGGGCTCTTTCATACCGTCCCTGGGTGGGGTGCGTCACCTGAGTGGGGTGCGTCACCTGAGTGGGTTGAGTCACTGATGTGATATTCCTGTCTGGGTTGGCGCCCCCCCCTTGGGTTGTGCCGTGGCGGAGATCTTTGTGGGCTATACTCAGCATTGTCTCAGGATGGTAAGTTGGTGGTTGAAGATATCCCTCTAGTGGTGTGGGGGCTGTGCTTTGGCAAAGTGGGTGGGGTTATATCCTTCCTGTTTGGCCCTGTCCGGGGGTGTCCTCGGATGGGGCCACAGTGTCTCCTGACCCCTCCTGTCTCAGCCTCCAGTATTTATGCTGCAGTAGTTTATGTGTCGGGGGGCTAGGGTCAGTTTGTTATATCTGGAGTACTTCTCCTGTCCTATCCGGTATCCTGTGTGAATTTAAGTGTGCTCTCTCTAATTCTCTCATTCTCTCTTTCTTTCTCTCTCTCGGAGGACCTGAGCCCTAGGACCATGCCCCAGGACTACCTGACATGATGACTCCTTGCTGTCCCCAGTCCACCTGGCCATGCTGCTGTTCCAGTTTCAACTGACCTGAGCCCTAGGACCATGCCTCAGGACTACCTGACATGATGACTCCTTGCTGTCCCCAGTCCACCTGGCCATGCTGCTGCTCCAGTTTCAACTGTTCTGCCTGTGATTATAATTATTTGACCATGCTGGTCATTTATGAACATTTGAACATCTTGGCCATGTTCTGTTATAATCTCCACCCGGCACAGCCAGAAGAGTGTGTGTCTCCAGAAGAGAAGAGTGTGTGTCTCCAGAGGTGTTAGTGTGTGTAGTGACCTGATGTGTGTCTCCAGAGGTCTCTCCAGCTCCACAGTACACAGAGGTTCTGTGATGACTTTAGCTGACAGGGAGAAACGCTGGTACTCTGATGGAGAGATCAGGTAGAACCCTACACACACAGATAGAGAGATCAGGTAGAACCCTACACACACACACAGACAGATAGAACCCTACACACACAGATAGAACCCTACACACACAGAGAGAGAGAGATCAGGTAGAACCCTACACACACACAGAGAGAGAGAGATCAGGTAGAACCCTACACACACACACACAGATCAGATAGAACCCTACACACAGAGAGAAAGAGAGAGATCAGGTAGAACCCTACACACACACAGAGAGAGAGATCAGGTAGAACCCTACACACACAGAGAGAGAGAGATCAGGTAGAACCCTACACACACAGAAAGAGAGAGATCAGGTAGAACCCTACACACACAGAGAGAGATCAGGTAGAACCCTACACAAACAGAGAGAGATCAGGTAGAACCCTACACACAGAGAAAGAGAGAGATCAGGTAGAACCCTACACACACACACAGAGAGAGATCAGGTAGAACCCTACACAAACAGAGAGAGATCAGGTAGAACCCTACACACACACAGAGAGAGATCAGGTAGAACCCTACACACACAGAGAGATCAGGTAGAACCCTACACACAGAGAGATCAGGTAGAACCCTACACACACACACACACACACACACACACACAGATCAGGTAGAACCCTACACACACACACACACAGATCAGGTAGAACCCTACACACACACACACAGATCACAGAACCCTACACACACACAGAGATCAGGTAGAACCCTACACACACACACACACACACACAAGGAAACATGCATATCAACAATATTGTTGTGTCTCTGTGTGTGTGTGTGTGTTCTCACCCTGCCCGTTCCTTGTGAAGACACAGGAAGCGATGCCACTGATGTCCTCTTTACGGATACAGTCATAACGTACCTACAGACAGAGACAGAGGTTAACACACACACTGCAAAACACACACTGCAACACACACACTACGTTAAACAGGTACACCCCCCCCTACCTGTGGCCGTAGGGCAGGTACGTTAGACAGGTACACCCCCCCCCTACCTGTGGCCGTAGGGCAGGTTAAACAGGTACACCCCCCTACCTGTGGGCGTAGGGTAGGTTAAACAGGTACACCCCCTACCTGTGGCCGTAGGGCAGGTACGTTAAACAGGTACACTACACCCCCCTACCTGTGGCCGTAGGGCAGGCGTTAGGGTACACCCCCTACAGACAGAGACAGAGGTTAACACACACACACTGCAACACACACACACACACACACACTGCAAAAAACACACACACACACACACACACACACACACACACACACTGCAACACACACACACACCGTTAAACAGGTACACCCCCTCCCCCTGCCTGTGGCCGTAGGGCAGGGTTAAACAGGTACACTACACCCCCCTACCTGTGGCCGTAGGGCAGGTACGTTAGACAGGTACACCCCCCTACAGACAGAGACAGAGGTTAACACACACACACACTGCAACACACACACACACACACACACTGCAAAAAACACACACACACACACACACACACACACACTGCAACACACACACACACTACGTTAAACAGGTACACCCCCTCCCCCTGCCTGTGGCCGTAGGGCAGGTACGTTAAACAGGTACAACCCCCCCTACCTGTGGCCCTACGGCCCCCCCTACCTGTGGCTGTAGGGCAGGTACGTTAAACAGGTACACCCCCACCTGTGGCCGTAGGGCAGGTACGTTAAACAGGTACACTACACCTCCCCCCCCCTACCTACCTGTGGCCGTAGGGCAGGTAAGTTAAACAGGTATACCCCCTACCTGTGGCCGTAGGGCAGATAAGTTAAACAGGTACACTACACCCCCCCCCTACCTACCTGTGGCCGTAGGGCAGGTTAAACAGGTACACCCCCTCCCCCTACCTGTGGCCGTAGGGCAGGTACGTTGAACAGGTACACCCCCTCCCCCTACCTGTGGCCGTAGGACAGGTACGTTAAACAGGTACACCCCCTAAGGGCACGTTAGACAGGTACACCCCCCTACCTGTGGCCGTAGGGCAGGTTAAACAGGTCACACCCCCTACCTGTGGGCGTAGGGTAGGTTAAACAGGTACACCCCCTACCTGTGGCCGTAGGGCTCGTTAAACAGGTACACTACACCCCCCCCTACCTGTGGCCGTAGGGCAGGTCGTTAGACAGGTACACCCCCCCTACAGACAGAGACTGGTTAACACACACACACTGCAACACACACACACACACACACACTGCAACACACACACACACACACACACACACACACACACTACGTAAACAGGTACACCCCCTCCCCCTGCCTGTGGCCGTAGGGCAGGTACGTTAAACAGGTACACTACACCCCCTACCTGTGGCCGTAGGGCAGGTACGTTAGACAGGTACACCCCCTACAGACAGAGACAGAGGTTAACACACACACACTGCAACACACACACACACACACACACTGCAAAAACACACACACACACACACACACACACACACTGCAACACACACACACACTACGTTAAACAGGTCAACACCCCCTCCCCTGCCTGTGGCCAGGGCAGGTACGTTAAACAGGTACAACCCCTACCTGTGGCCCACGGCCCCCTACCTGTGGCTGTAGGGCAGGTACGTTAAACAGGTACACCCCCACCTGTGGCCGTGAGGGCAGGTACACCTTAAACAGGTACACTACACCTCCCCCCCCGCCCTACCTACCTGTGGCCGTAGGGCAGGTAAGTTAAACAGGTATACCCCCCTACCTGAAGGGCAGATAACCTTAAACAGGTACACACACCCACCTACCTGTGGCCGTAGGGCAGTCAACACAGGTACACCTGTCCCCTACCTGTGGCCGTGAGGGCACACGTTGAATAGGTACACCCCCCCCACCTGTGGCCGTAGGACAGGTACGTTAAACAGGTACACCCCCCCTACCTGTGGCCGTAGGGCAACACAACACCCCCTACCTGTGGCCTAGGGCAGGTTAAACAACACAACCTACACCTGTCAACAAACAGGTACACTACACCCCCTACCTGTCAACACAGGTACGTTAGACAGGTACACCCCCCCTACAGACAGAGTCACACACACACTGCAACACACACACACACACACACACTGCAAAAAACACACACACACACCTGTCAACACACACACACACACACACACACTACGTTAAACAGGTACACCCCCTCCCCCTGCCTGTGGCCGTAGGGCAGGTACGTTAAACAGGTACACTACACCCCCCCTACCTGTGGCCAGGGCAGGTACGTTAGACAGGTACACCCCCCCTACAGTCAACACACACACTGCAACACACACACACACACACACACTGCAAAACACACACACACACACTGTCAACACACTGCAACACACACACACCTGTCAACACACACCCCCTCCCCCTGCCTGTACGTTAAACACAACCCCCCTACCACGTAGGGCAGATAAGTTAAACAGGTACACTACACCCCCCCTACCAACGTAGGGCAGGTTAAACAGGTACACCCCCTCCCCCTACCTGTCACGTTGAACAGGTACACCCTCCCCCTACCTGTGGCCGTAGGACACGTAGGACACACGTTAAACAACACTACCTGTCAACGTTAAACAGGTGCAGGTCTCCAAGGTTGTCAACACAGACAGACCAGACTGGTCTCACTGTAGTCCTCCTGTGTGGAACACACCGTCACCATGGCAACCCTCACGACAACCCTCATGAGCCGTCAGCTTGAACCTGGTCAACACAACCACCTGTCAACAGGAAGACTGAACACCTGTCAACACAACACACCTGTCAACACAATACACCTGTCAACACAACACACCTGTCAACACAATACACCTGTCAACACAACACACCTGTCAACACAACACACCTGTCAACACAACACACCTGTCAACACAACATACCTGTCAACGCATTACACCTGTCAACACAATACACCTGTCAACACAATATACCTGTCAACACAATACACCTGTCAACACAATATACCTGTCAACACAACACACCTGTCAACACAATACACCTGTCAACACAACATACCTGTCAACACAATACACCTGTCAACACAACATACCTGTCAACACAATATACCTGTCAACACAATATACCTGTCAACACAATACACCTGTCAACACAATATACCTGTCAACACAATACACCTGTCAACACAACACACCTGTCAACACAAAAAATCTGTTGTGTTAGTGAGTAGGTGTGTGTGTGTTAGTGAGTAGGTGTGTGTGTGTGTGTGTGTGAGTAGGTGAGTGTGTGTGTTAGTGAGTAGGTGTGTGTGTGTGTGTGTTTGTGTTAGTGAGTAGGTGAGTGTGTGTGTTAGTGAGTAGGTGAGTGTGTGTTAGTGAGTAGGTGTGTGTGTGTTAGTGAGTAGGTGTGTGTGTGTGTTAGTGAGTAGGTGGTGTGTGTGTTAGTGAGTAGGTGTGTGTGTGTGTTAGTGAGTAGTGTGTGTGTGTGTGTGTGTGTTAGTGAGTAGGTGTGTGTGTGTTAGTGAGTAGGTGTGTGTGTGTGTGTGTGTGTGAGTAGGTGAGTGTGTGTGTTAGTGAGTAGGTGTGTGTGTGTGTGTGTTTGTGTTAGTGAGTAGGTGAGTGTGTGTGTTAGTGAGTAGGTGTGTGTGTGTTAGTGAGTAGGTGTGTGTGTGTTAGTGAGTAGTGTGTGTGTGTTAGTGAGTAGGTGTGTGTGTGTGTGTGTGTGTTAGTGAGTAGGTGTGTGTGTGTTAGTGAGTAGGTGTGTGTGAGTAGGTGTGTGTGTGTTTGTGTTAGTGAGTAGGTGAGTGTGTGTGTTAGTGAGTAGGTGTGTGTGTGTTAGTGAGTAGGTGTGTGTGTGTTAGTGAGTAGGTGTGTGTGTGTTAGTGAGTAGGTGTGTGTGTGTTAGTGAGTAGGTGTGTGTGTGTTAGTGAGTAGGTGTGTGTGTGTTGTGAGTAGGTGTGTGTGTGTGTGTGTGTGTGTGTGTGTGTGTGAGTAGGTGAGTGTGTGTGTTAGTGAGTAGGTGTGTGTGTGTGTGTGTGTGTGTGTTTGTGTTAGTGAGTAGGTGTGTGTGTGTGTGTGTGAGTGTGTGTGTTAGTGAGTAGGTGTGTGTGTGTTAGTGAGTAGAGTGTGTGTGTGTTAGTGAGTAGGTGTGTGTGTGTGTGTAGGTGAGTGTGTGTGTTAGTGAGTAGGTGTGTGTGTGTGTGTGTGTGTGTGTGTGTGTGTGTGTGTGTGTGTGTGTGTGTGTGTGAGTAGGTGAGTGTGTGTGTTAGTGAGTAGTGTGTGTGTGTGTGTGTGAGTGAGTAGGTGAGTGTGTGTGTTAGTGAGTAGGTGTGTGTGTGTGTGTGAGTGTGTGAGTAGGTGTGTGTGTGTGTTAGTGAGTAGGTGTGTGTGTGTGTGTGTGTGTGTGTGTGTGTGTGTGTGTGTGTGTGTGTGTGTGTGTGTGTGTGTGTGTGTGTGTGTGTGTGTGTGTGTGTGTGTGAGTAGGTGAGTGTGTGTGTTAGTGAGTAGGTGTGTGTGTACCTTGAGTTGTTCCTCTGAAGCGATGAGGACAGAGTGTGGGTTAGTCATGTCTGGAGCAGTAGCCAGGTCCAGAGAGGCTTGGTACAGGTTCTGGTCACTGGTTTCGTCCAGAGATATACATGACCATAGACACGACCGGAGCCCTGTGCATCAGCTGATATCTCTTTCCCCATACACGGCCTAACACAGCCGCTCCCATTACCCCCGGATATCCACGGCCCATAGATACGGGACATTAACATAGATACACACACATTCCCAGAGATATTGTCCCCGATACACATTAACATAGGACACATTAAACAGAGATATACATGTTACCATAGATAGATACACACATTAAACAGAGATATACATGTTACCATAGATACACATTAACATAGATACACACACATTAAACAGATATACATGTTACCATAGATACACATTAACATAGATACACACACATTAAACAGATATACATGTTACCATAGATACACATTAACATAGATACACACACATTAAACAGATATACATGTTACCATAGATACACATTAACATAGATACACACACATTAAACAGAGATATACATGTTACCATAGATACACATTAACATAGATACACACACATTAAACAGAGATATACATGTTACCATAGATACACATTAACATAGATACACACACATTAAACAGAGATATACATGTTACCATAGATACACATTAACATAGATACACACACATTAAACAGAGATATACATGTTACCATAGATACACATTAACATAGATATACACACATTAAACAGAGATATACATGTTACCATAGATACACATTAACATAGATACACACACATTAAACAGAGATATACATGTTACCATAGATACACATTAACATAGATACACACACATTAAACAGATATACATGTTACCATAGATACACATTAACATAGATACATACACATTAAACAGAGATATACATGTTACCATAGATACACATTAACATAGATACATTAAACAGATATACATGTTACCATAGATACACATTAACATAGATACATTAAACAGATATACATGTTACCATAGATACACATTAACATAGATACACACACATTAAACAGAGATATACATGTTACCATAGATACACATTAACATAGATACACACATTAATCAGAGATATACATGTTACCATAGATACACATTAACATAGATACACACACATTAAACAGAGATATACATGTTACCATAGATACACATTAACATAGATACACACATTAATCAGAGATATACATGTTACCATAGATACACATTAACATAGATACACACACATTAAACAGAGATATACATGTTACCATAGATACACATTAACATAGATACACACATTAAACAGAGATATACATGTTACCATAGATACACATTAACATAGATACACACACATTAAACAGAGATATACATGTTACCATAGATACACATTAACATAGATACACACACATTAAACAGAGATATACATGTTACCATAGATACACATGAACATAGATACACACATTAAACAGAGATATACATGTTACCATAGATACACATTAACATAGATACACACACATTAAACAGATATACATGTTACCATAGATACACATTAACATAGATACATACACATTAAACAGAGATATACATGTTACCATAGATACACATTAACATAGATACACACATTAATCAGAGATATACATGTTACCATAGATACACATTAACATAGATACACACATTAAACAGATATACATGTTACCATAGATACACATTAACATAGATATACACACATTAAACAGAGATATACATGTTACCATAGATACACATTAACATAGATACATTAAACAGATATACATGTTACCATAGATACACATTAACATAGATATACACACATTAAACAGAGATATACATGTTACCATAGATACACATTAACATAGATACACACACATTAAACAGATATACATGTTACCATAGATACACATGAACATAGATACACACACATTAAACAGAGATATACATGTTACCATAGATACACATTAACATAGATACACACACATTAAACAGAGATATACATGTTACCATAGATACACATTAACATAGATACACACATTAAACAGAGATATACATGTTACCATAGATACACATTAACATAGATACAACACATTAAACAGAGATATACATGTTACCATAGATACACATTAACATAGATACACACACATTAAACAGATATACATGTTACCATAGATACACATTAACATAGATACATTAAACAGAGATATACATGTTACCATAGATACACATTAACATAGATACATAGATACATTAAACAGAGATATACATGTTACCATAGATACACATTAACATAGATACACACACATTAAACAGAGATATACATGTTACCATAGATACACATTAACATAGATACACACACATTAAACAGAGATATACATGTTACCATAGATACACATTAACATAGATACATTAAACAGATATACATGTTACCATAGATACACATTAACATAGATACATTAAACAGATATACATGTTACCATAGATACACATGAACATAGATACATTAAACAGATATACATGTTACCATAGATACACATTAACATAGATACACACACATTAAACGGAGATATACATGTTACCATAGATACACATTAACATAGATACATTAAACAGATATACATGTTACCATAGATACACATGAACATAGATACACACACATTAAACAGAGATATACAAATTAAACGGAGATATACATGTTACCATAGATACACATTAACATAGATACATTAAACAGATATACATGTTACCATAGATACACATGAACATAGATACACACACATTAAACAGAGATATACATGTTACCATAGATACACATGAACATAGATACACACACATTAAACAGAGATATACATGTTACCATAGATACACATGAACATAGATACACACACATTAAACAGAGATATACATGTTACCATAGATACACATTAACATAGATACACACACATTAAACAGAGATATACATGTTACCATAGATACACATTAACATAGATACATTAAACAGATATACATGTTACCATAGATACACATGAACATAGATACACACACATTAAACAGAGATATACATGTTACCATAGATACACATGAACATAGATACACACACATTAAACAGAGATATACATGTTACCATAGATACACATTAACATAGATACACACACATTAAACAGATATATACATGTTACCATAGATACACATTAACATAGATACATTAAACAGATATACATGTTACCATAGATACACATGAACATAGATACACACACATTAAACAGAGATATACAAATTAAACGGAGATATACATGTTACCATAGATACACATTAACATAGATACATTAAACAGATATACATGTTACCATAGATACACATGAACATAGATACATTAAACAGATATACATGTTACCATAGATACACATTAACATAGATACACACATTAAACAGATATATACATGTTACCATAGATACACATTAACATAGATACACACATTAATCAGAGATATACATGTTACCATAGATACACATGAACATAGATACATACATTAAACAGAGATATACATGTTACCATAGATACACATTAACATAGATACACACACATTAAACAGAGATATACATGTTACCATAGATACACATTAACATAGATATACACACATTAAACAGAGATATACATGTTACCATAGATACACATTAACATAGATACATTAAACAGATATACATGTTACCATAGATACACATTAACATAGATACACACACATTAAACAGAGATATACATGTTACCATAGATACACATTAACATAGATACACACATTAATCAGAGATATACATGTTACCATAGATACACATTAACATAGATACACACACATTAAACAGAGATATACATGTTACCATAGATACACATTAACATAGATACACACACATTAAACAGAGATATACATGTTACCATAGATACACATTAACATAGATACACACACATTAAACAGAGATATACATGTTACCATAGATACACATTAACATAGATACACACATTAAACAGATATATACATGTTACCATAGATACACATGAACATAGATACACACACATTAAACAGAGATATACATGTTACCATAGATACACATTAACATAGATACATTAAACAGATATACATGTTACCATAGATACACATTAACATAGATACACACACATTAAACAGATATATACATGTTACCATAGATACACATTAACATAGATACATTAAACAGATATACATGTTACCATAGATACACATTAACATAGATACATTAAACAGATATACATGTTACCATAGATACACATGAACATAGATACACACATTAATCAGAGATATACATGTTACCATAGATACACATTAACATAGATACACACACATTAAACAGATATATACATGTTACCATAGATACACATTAACATAGATACATTAAACAGATATACATGTTACCATAGATACACATTAACATAGATACATTAAACAGATATACATGTTACCATAGATACACATGAACATAGATACACACATTAATCAGAGATATACATGTTACCATAGATACACATTAACATAGATACACACACATTAAACAGAGATACACACACATTAAACAGAGATATACATGTTACCATAGATACACATTAACATAGATACATTAAACAGATATACATGTTACCATAGATACACATTAACATAGATACATTAAACAGATATACATGTTACCATAGATACACATTAACATAGATACATTAAACAGAGATATACATGTTACCATAGATACACATTAACATAGATACATTAATCAGAGATATACATGTTACCATAGATACACATTAACATAGATACATTAAACAGATATACATGTTACCATAGATACACATTAACATAGATACACACACATTAAACAGAGATATACATGTTACCATAGATACACATGAACATAGATACACACACATTAAACGGAGATATACATGTTACCATAGATACACATTAACATAGATACATTAAACAGATATACATGTTACCATAGATACACATGAACATAGATACACACACATTAAACAGAGATATACAAATTAAACGGAGATATACATGTTACCATAGATACACACATTAATAAACAAAGATATACAGTTGAAGTCGTAAGTTTACATACACCTTAGCCAAATACATTTAAACTCAGTTTTTCACAATCCCTGACATTTAATCCTAGTAAAAATTCCCTGTTTTAGGTCCGTTAGGATCACCACTTTATTTTAAGAATGTGAAATGTCAGAATAATAGTAGAGAGAATTATTTATTTCAGCTTTTATTTCTTTCATCACATTCCCAGTGGGTCAGAAGTTTACATACACTCCTTTAGCATTTGGTAGCATTGCCTTTAAATTGTTTAACGTGGGTCAAACATTTAAGGTAGCCTTCCACAAGCTTCTCACAATAAGTTGGGTGAATTTTGGCCCATTCCTCCTGACAGAGCTGGTGTAACGGAGTCAGGTTTGCAGGCCTCCTTGCTCGCACACTTTTTCAGTTCTGCCCACACATTTTCTATAGGATTGAGGTCAGGGCGCCGACAGAGATGGCCGCCTCGCTTCGCGTTCCTAGGAAACTATGCAGTTTTTTGTTTTTTTAGCAGTCACTAAACAGCAGTCACTAATGTGTGGAGGGTGTGTGTGTGTGTGTGTGTGTGTGCGTGTGTGTGTGTGTGTGTGTGTGTGTTATTATAGAGTTCAGTCCATAACTGGGGTGTTCTAGGGACAGGGGCCTCAGTATAACTGGGGTGTCCTAGGGACAGGGGCCTCAGTATAACTGTGGTGTCCTAGGGACAGGGTCTGAAGGGCCTCAGTATAACTGGGGTGTCCTAGGGACAGGGTCTGAAGGGCCTCAGTATAACTGGGGTGTCCTAGGGACAGGGGCCTCAGTATAACTGGGGTTCCCTAGGGACAGGGGCCTCAGTATAACTGGGGTGTCCTAGGGACAGAGTCTGAAGGGCCCTCAGTATAACTGGGGTGTCCTAGGGACAGGGCCTCAGTATAACTGGGGTGTCCTAGGGACAGGGGCCTCAGTATAACTGGGATGTCCTAGGGACAGAGTCTGAAGGGCCCTCAGTATAACTGGGGTGTCCTAGGGACAGGGTCTGAAGGGCCTCAGTATAACTGGGGTGTCCTAGGGTCAGGGGCCTCAGTATAACTGGGGTGTCCTAGGGACAGAGTCTGAAGGGCCCTCAGTATAACTGGGGTGTCCTAGGGACAGGGGCCTCAGTATAATTGGGGTGTCCTAGGACAGAGTCGGAAGGGCCCTCAGTATAACTGGGGTGTCCTAGGGACAGGGGCCTCAGTATAACTGTGGTGTCCTAGGGACAGGGTCTGAAGGGGCCTCAGTATAACTGGGGTGTCCTAGGGACAGGGTCTGAAGGGCCTCAGTATAACTGGGGTGTCCCAGGGACAGGGGCCTCAGTATAACTTGGGTGTCCTACGGACAGAGTCTGAAGGGCCTCAGTATAACTGGGGTGTCCTAGGGACAGAGTCTGAAGGGCCTCAGTATAACTGGGGTGACCTAGGGTCAGGGGCCTCAGTATAACTGGGGTGTCCTAGGGTCATGCAAGGCTTTTACTTCCGGCGCCGACAGAGATGGCCGCCTCGCTTCGCGTTCCTAGGAAACTATGCAGTTTTTTGTTTTTTTACGTGTTATTTCTTACACTAGTACCCCAGGTCATCTTAGGTTTCTTTACATACAGCCGACAAGAACTACTGAATATAAGATCAGCGTCAACTCACCATCAGTACGACCAAGAATATGTTTTTCGCGACGCGGATCCTGTGTTCTGCCTTACAACCAGTGTAACCGAGTGGATCACATGCAGCGACCAAAAAAAAAAACGACTCAGAAAGAGGGAAACTAAGCGGTCTTCTGGTCAGACTCCGGAGACGGGGCATCATCGGCACCACTCCCTAGCATTCTTCTTGCCAATGTCCAGTCTCTTGACAACAAGGTTGATGAAATCCGAGCAAGGGTAGCATTCCAGAGGGACATCAGAGACTGTAACGTTCTCTGCTTCACGGAAACATGGCTAACTGGAGAGACGCAATCCGAAGCGGTGCAGCCAGCGGGTTTCTCCCGCATCAGCGCCGACAGAAGCAAACATCTCTCGTGAAGAGGGCGGCGTATGCCTTATGACCAACGTGACATGGTGTGATGAAAGAAACATACAGGAACTCAAATCCTTCTGTTCACCTGATTTAGAATTCCTCACAATCCAAATGTAGACGCATTATCTACCAAGAGAATTCTCTTCGATTATAATCACAGCCGTATATATCCCCCAAGCAGACACATCGATGGCTCTGAGCGAACTTTATTTAACTCTCTGCAAACTGGAAACGATTTATCCGGAGGCTGCATTCATTGTAGCTGGGGATTTTAACAAGGCTAATCTGAAAACAAGACTCCCTAAATTTTATCAGCATATCGATTGCGCAACCAGGGGTGGAAAGACCCTGGATCATTGTTACTCTAACTTCCGCGACGCATATAAGGCCCTGCCCCGCCCCCCCCCCTTTCGGAAAAGCTGACCACGACTCCATTTTGTTGATCCCTGCCTACAGACAGAAACTAAAACAAGAAGCTCCCACGCTGAGGTCTGTCCAACGCTGGTCCGACCAAGCTGACTCCACACTCCAAGACTGCTTCCATCACGTGGACTGGGAGATGTTTCGTATTGCGTCAGACAACAACATTGACGAATACGCTGATACGGTGTGCGAGTTCATTAGAACGTGCGTTGAAGATGTCGTTCCCATAGCAACGATTAAAACATTCCCTAACCAGAAACCGTGGATTGATGGCAGCATTCGTGTGAAACTGAAGGCACGAACCACTGCTTTTAATCAGGGCAAGGTGTCTGGTAACATGACTGAATACAAACAGTGCAGCTATTCCCTCCGCAAGGCTATCAAACAAGCTAAGCGCCAGTACAGAGACAAAGTAGAATCTCAATTCAACGGCTCAGACACAAGAGGTATGTGGCAGGGTCTACAGTCAATCACGGACTACAGGAAGAAACCCAGCCCAGTCACGGACCAGGATGTCTTGCTCCCAGGCAGACTAAATAACTTTTTGCCCGCTTTGAGGACAATACAGTGCCACTGACACGGCCTGCAACGGAAACATGCGGTCTCTCCTTCACTGCAGCCGAAGTGAGTAAGACATTTAAACGTGTTAACCCTCGCAAGGCTGCAGGCCCAGACGGCATCCCCAGCCGCGCCCTCAGAGCATGCGCAGACCAGCTGGCCGGTGTGTTTACGGACATATTCAATCAATCCCTATACCAGTCTGCTGTTCCCACATGCTTCAAGAGGGCCACCATTGTTCCTGTTCCCAAGAAAGCTAAGGTAACTGAGCTAAACGACTACCGCCCCGTAGCACTCACATCCGTCATCATGAAGTGCTTTGAGAGACTAGTCAAGGACCATATCACCTCCACCCTACCTGACACCCTTGACCCACTCCAATTTGCTTACCGCCCAAATAGGTCCACAGACGATGCAATCTCAACCACACTGCACACTGCCCTAACCCATCTGGACAAGAGGAATACCTATGTGAGAATGCTGTTCATCGACTACAGCTCGGCATTCAACACCATAGTACCCTCCAAGCTCGTCATCAAGCTCGAGACCCTGGGTCTCGACCCCGCCCTGTGCAACTGGGTACTGGACTTCCTGACGGGCCGCCCCCCAGGTGGTGAGGGTAGGCAACAACATCTCCTCCCCGCTGATCCTCAACACTGGGGGCCCCACAAGGGTGCGTTCTGAGCCCCTCTCCTGTACTCCCTGTTCACCCACGACTGCGTGGCCATGCACGCCTCCAACTCAATCATCAAGTTTGCGGACGACACAACAGTGGTAGGCTTGATTACCAACAACGACGAGACGGCCTACAGGGAGGAGGTGAGGGCCCTCGGAGTGTGGTGTCAGGAAAATAACCTCACACTCAACGTCAACAAAACTAAGGAGATGATTGTGGACTTCAGGAAACAGCAGAGGGAACACCCCCCCATCCACATCGATGGAACAGTAGTGGAGAGGGTAGCAAGTTTTAAGTTCCTCGGCATACACATCACAGACAAACTGAATTGGTCCACTCACACAGACAGCATCGTGAGGAAGGCGCAGCAGCGCCTCTTCAACCTCAGGAGGCTGAAGAAATTCGGCTTGTCACCAAAAGCACTCACAAACTTCTACAGATGCACAATCGAGAGCATCCTGGCGGGCTGTATCACCGCCTGGTATGGCAACTGCACCGCCCTCAACCGTAAGGCTCTCCAGAGGGTAGTGAGGTCTGCACAACGCATCACCGGGGGCAAACTACCTGCCCTCCAGGACACCTACACCACCCGATGCTACAGGAAGGCCATAAAGATCATCAAGGACATCAACCACCCGAGCCACTGCCTGTTCACCCCGCTGTCATCCAGAAGGCGAGGTCAGTACAGGTGCATCAAAGCTGGGACCGAGAGACTGAAAAACAGCTTCTATCTCAAGGCCATCAGACTGTTAAACAGCCACCACTAACATTGAGTGGCTACTGCCAACACACTGTCAATGACACTGACTCTACTCCAGCCACTTTAATCATGGGAATTGATGGGAAATGATGTAAATATATCACTAGCCACTTTAAACAATGCTACCTTATATAATGTTACTTACCCTACATTGTTCATCTCATATGCATACGTTGATACTGTACTCTATATCATCGACTGCATCCTTATGTAATACATGTATCACTAGCCACTTTAACTATGCCACTTGGTTTACATACTTATCTCATATGTATATACTGTACTCGATATCATCTACTGTATCTTGCCTATGCTGCTCTGTACCATCACTCATTCATATATCCTTATGTACATATTCTTTATCCCCTTACACTGTGTATAAGACAGTAGTTTTTTTTTGGAATTGTTAGTTAGATTACTTGCTCGTTATTACTGCATTGTCGGAACTAGAAGCACAAGCATTTCGCTACACTCGCATTAACATCTGCTAACCATGTGTATGTGACAAAT
>NW_024609148.1:2500-114173 GCF_018296145.1 Oncorhynchus tshawytscha
CTATTCTCTCTCTCTGTCCCTCTCTCTCTATCCCACTCTCTCTCTCTCTGTCCTCTCTCTCTCTATCTCTCTCTCTCTCTCTCTGTCCCTCTGCTCTTTCTCTCTCTCTCGTTCTCTCTGGGATTCCAGAAGGAAGGCTTTCTGTTCATCTATTTTTCATGTTTTTCTTGTCGTTTTCATCAGCGGAGGAGGAGAGAGGAGGAGAGAGAGGAGGAGAGGAGGAGGAGTAGGAGGAAGGGTCTTTACCTCGCTCTCTTTATCTTTTCGTCCATCATTTCCCCCTAAAAATAAACCTCCTTACACCACTATCTCATCTCCTGTGTGTGTGTGTGTGTGTGTGTGTGTGTGTGTGTGTGTGTGTGTGTGTGTGTGTGTGTGTGTGTGTGTGTGTGTGTGTGTGTGTGTGTGTGTGTGTGTGTGTGTGTGTGCGTCTCTAAAACATACTTCCTGAGTGAAATTCACTTTCAGAGAGTACACAAGATACAATCTCCTCTCGAACAACATTGGCCCCATTATTAAAGTATCCTAATTCAACTCTCTCACTATCTCGCAGTTTCTCTCCCTGGAAATACAGGATCTAAGTGATTGATAGTTGGTGTTCAGCAGTCGTTAAGTTACTCCTTGTTTACTGTAATGCCTGCGTGTCAGAGGAAGGCAAGAGCAGGAGATCGGACGGAGTCGTTTCAGAGGTGCTGACAAAACTCAGAGAACCAAAATATACACAATAATAAAAGTGGGTACGAAACCTGTCGCACCCCAACACCAACAACAACACCAACAACAATACCAATACCAATACCAACACCAACACCAATACCAATACCAATACCAATACCAATACCAACACCAATACCAACACCAATACCAACACCAACACCAACACCAATACCAATACCAATACCAATACCAACACCAATACCAACACCAATACCAACACCAATACCAACACCAATACCAATACCAATACCAACACCAACACCAATACCAATACCAACACCAATACCAACACCAATACCAATACCAACACCAATACCAACACCAACACCAACACCAATACCAACATCGAAAAAGCCTTGGTTTCATGCATGTCAACATCAGAAGCCTCCTCCCTAAGTTTGTTTTACTCACTGCTCTAGCACACTCTGCTAACCCTGATGTCCTTGCTGTGTCTGAATCCTGGCTCAGGAAGGCCACCAAAAATTCAGAGATTTCCATACCCAACTATAACATCTTCCGTCAAGATAGAACTGCTAAAGGGGGAGGAGTTGCAGTCTACTGCAGAGACAGCCTGCAAAGTAATGTCATACTTTCCAGGTCCATACCCAAACAGTTCGAACTACTAATTTTGAAAATTACTCTCTCCAGAAATAAGTCTCTCACTGTTGCCGCCTGCTACCGACCCCCCTCAGCTCCCAGCTGTGCCCTGGACACCATTTGTGAATTGATCGCCCCATCTAGCCTAGCCTCAGAGTTTGTTCTGTTAGGTGACCTAAACTGGGATATGCTTAACACCCCGCCAGTCCTACAATCTAAGCTAGATGCCCTCAATCTCACACAAATCATCAAGGAACCCACCAGGTACAACCCTAACTCTGTAAACAAGGGCACCCTCATAGACGTCATCCTGACCAACTGGCCCTCCAAATACACCTCCGCTGTCTTCAACCAGGATCTCAGCGATCACTGCCTCATTGCCTGTATCCGCTACGGAGCCGCAGTCAAACGACCACCCCTCATCACTGTCAAACGCTCCCTAAAACACTTCTGTGAGCAGGCCTTTCTAATCGACCTGGCCCGGGTATCCTGGAAGGACATTGACCTCATCCCGTCAGTTGAGGATGCCTGGTCATTCTTTAAAAGTAACTTCCTCACCATTTTAGATAAGCATGCTCCGTTCAAAAAATGCAGAACTAAGAACAGATACAGTCCTTGGTTCACCCCAGACCTGACTGCCCTCGACCAGCACAAAAACATCCTGTGGCGGACTGCAATAGCATCGAACAGTCCCCGGGATATGCAACTGTTCAGGGAAGTCCGGAACCAATACACGCAGTCAGTCAGGAAAGCTAAGGCCAGCTTCTTCAGGCAGAAGTTTGCATCCTGTAGCTCCAACTCCAAAAAGTTCTGGGACACTGTGAAGTCCATGGAGAACAAGAGCACCTCCTCCCAGCTGCCCACTGCACTGAGGCTAGGTAACACGGTCACCACCGATAAATCCATGATTATCGAAAACTTCAATAAGCATTTCTCAACGGCTGGCCATGCCTTCCGCCTGGCTACTCCAACCTCAGCCAACAGCTCTGCCCCCGGCAGCTCCTCGCCCAAGCCTCTCCAGGTTCTCCTTTACCCAAATCCAGATAGCAGATGTTCTGAAAGAGCTGCAAAACCTGGACCCGTACAAATCAGCTGGGCTTGACAATCTGGACCCCCTATTTCTGAAACTTTCCGCCGCCATTGTCGCAACCCCTATTACCAGCCTGTTCAACCTCTTTCATATCGTCTGAGATCCCCAAGGATTGAAAGCTGCCGCAGTCATCCCCCTCTTCAAAGGGGGAGACACCCTGGACCCAAACTGTTACAGACCTATATCCATCCTGCCCTGCCTATCTAAGGTCTTCGAAAGCCAAGTCAACAAACAGGTCACTGACCATCTCGAATCCCACCGTACCTTCTCCGCTGTGCAATCTGGTTTCCGAGCCGGTCACGGGTGCACCTCAGCAACACTCAAGGTACTAAACGATATCATAACCGCCATCGATAAAAGACAGTACTGTGCAGCCGTCTTCATTGACCTTGCCAAGGCTTTCGACTCTGTCAATCACCATATTCTTATCGGCAGACTCAGTAGCCTCGGTTTTTCGTATGACTGCCTTGCCTGGTTCACCAATTACTTTGCAGACAGAGTTCAGTGTGTCAAATCGGAGGGCACGCTGTCCGGTCCTCTGGCAGTCTCTATGGGGGTGCCACAGGGTTCAATTCTCGGGCCGACTCTTTTCTCTGTATATATCAATGATGTTGCTCTTGCTGCGGGCGATTCCCTGATCCACCTCTACGCAGACGACACCATTCTATATACTTTCGGCCCGTCATTGGACACTGTGCTATCTAACCACCAAACAAGCTTCAATGCCATACAACACTCCTTCCGTGGCCTCCAACTGCTCTTAAACGCTAGTAAAACCAAATGCATGCTTTTCAACCGATCGCTGCCTGCACCCGCATGCCCGACTAGCATCACCACCCTGGATGGTTCCGACCTTGAATATGTGGACATCTATAAGTACCTAGGTGTCTGGCTAGACTGCAAACTCTCCTTCCAGACTCATATCAAACATCTCCAATCGAAAATCAAATCAAGAGTCGGCTTTCTATTCCGCAACAAAGCCTCCTTCACTCACGCGGCCAAGCTTACCCTAGAAAAACTGACTATCCTTCCGATCCTCGACTTCGGCGATGTCATCTACAAAATGGCTTCCAACACTCTACTCAGCAAACTGGATGCAGTCTATCACAGTGCCATCCGTTTTGTCACTAAAGCACCTTATACCACCCACCACTGCGACCTGTATGCTCTAGTCGGCTGGCCCTCGCTACATATTCGTCGCCAGACCCACTGGCTCCAGGTCATCTACAAGTCCATGCTAGGTAAAGCTCCGGCTTATCTCAGTTCACTGGTCACCATGGCAACACCCATCCGTAGCACGCGCTCCAGCAGGTGTATCTCACTGATCATCCCTAAAGCCAACACCTCATTTGGCCGCCTTTCGTTCCAGTACTCTGCTGCCTGTGACTGGAACGAATTGCAAAAATCGCTGAAGTTGGAGACTTTTATCTCCCTCACCAACTTCAAACATCAGCTATCTGAGCAGCTAACCGATCGCTGCTGCTGTACATAGTCTATTGGTAAATAGCCCACCCATTTTCACCTACTTCATCCCCATACTGTTTTTATTTATTTACTTGCTCTTTTGCACACCAATATCTCTACCTGTACATGACCATCTGATCATTTATCACTCCAGTGTTAATCTGCAAAATTGTAATTATTCGCCTACCTCCTCATGCCTTTTGCACACATTGTATATAGACTCCCCCTTTGTTTTCTACTGTGTTATTGACTTGTTAATTGTTTATTCCATGTGTAACTCTGTGTTGTCTGCTCACACTGCTATGCTTTATCTTGGCCAGGTCGCAGTTGCAAATGAGAACTTGTTCTCAACTGGCCTACCTGGTTAAATAAAGGTGAAATAAATAAAAAAAAAAAAATAATTAAAAAAACAACACCAACACTAAATAGCACATCACACCAACACTAAATAGCACATCACACCAACACTAAATAGCACACCAACACTAAATAGTACATCACACCAACACTAAATAGCACATTACACACCAACACTAAATAGTACATCACACCAACACTAAATAGTACATCACACCAACACTAAATAGCACATCACACCAACACTAAATAGCACATTACACCAACACTAAATAGCACATCACACCAACACTAAATAGCACATCACACCAACACTAAATAGCACATCACACCAACACTAAATAGCACATCACACAACACTAAATAGTACATCACCAACACTAAATAGCACATCACACCAACACTAAATAGCACATCACACCAACACTAAATAGCACATCACACACCAACACTAAATAGCACATCACACCAACACTAAATAGCACATCACACCAACACTAAATAGCACATCACACCAACACCAACACTAAATAGCACATCACACCAACACTAAATAGCACATCACACCAACACTAAATAGCACATCACACCAACACTAAATAGCACATCACACCAACACACTAAATAGCACATCACACCAGCACTAAATAGCACATCACACCAACACTAAATAGCACATCACACCAACACTAAATAGCACATCACACCAACACTAAATAGCACATCACACACCAGCACACACTAAATAGCACATCACACCAACACTAAATAGTACATCACACCACACTAAATAGCACATCACACCAACACTAAATAGCACATCACACCAACACCAACACTAAATAGCACATCACACCAACACTAAATAGCACATCACACCAACACTAAATAGCACATCACACCAACACTAAAAATAGCACATCACACACCAACAACACTAAATAGCACATCACACCAACACCAACACTAAATAGCACATCACCACCACACCAACACTAAATAGCACATCACACCAACACTAAATAGCACATCACACCAACACTAAATAGCACATCACACCAACACTAAATAGCACATCACACCAACACTAAATAGCACATCACACCAACACTAAATAGCACATCACACCAACACCAACACTAAATAGCACATCACACCAACACTAAATAGCACATCACACCAAGCACAGCACATCACACCACTAAATAGCACATCACACCAACACCAACACTAAATAGCACATCACCAACACTAAATAGCACACACCAACACTAAATAGCACATCACACCAACACTAAATACACCAACACTAAATAGCACATCACACCAACACTAAATAGCACATCACACCAACACTAAATAGCACATCACACCAACACTAAATAAAGCACATCACACCAACACTAAATAGCACATTACACCAACACTAAATAGCACATCACACCAACACTAAATAGCACATCACACAACACCAACACTAAATAGCACATCACACCAACACCAACACTAAATAGCACATCACACACATCACACCAACACTAAATAGCACATCACACCAACACTAAATAGCACATCACACACTACTAAATAGCACATCACACCAACACACATCACACCAACACCAACACTAAATAGCACATCACATACAAACAAAACAATCTCCAACAAGGACATGAGGGGAAGCAGAGGGTTAAATACGCAACATGTAATGAATTGGATTGGAAACAGGTGTGAAGACAAGACAAAACCAATGGAAAATGAAAAATGGATCAATGAAGGTGAGAAGGACGGTGACGTCGCCCGAACATGGAGAGGGACTGACGTCGGAGGAAATCGTGACATTGACTTTGAAGAACTACTGAAACAGTGTTTTTGTCAGACAGCGGCTCTACAGAGACAATGACTTGGAATTAAATAATAAAGTCATCAAATAAACCAAATGTAATATACAGAACTTATACATAATATAATTATACATAATGTAATATACAGAAATATTTAATTAAAGTAAAGTAGTGTGAATATCTGATGGTTAATAAAGTGATAGGCAGTAATGGACAGTTGCTAAGCATCATGGGACTTCTGTGTTGTTACAGAGTTCAACCCACATAATGCACTTAATGTCCCCAGTAAATATTGAAACCCAAGTCGAAATCCGTCGGGGTGTAAATAGCACCCTCCTCTACGGGTGTAATCATGTAGCACCTCCTCCTCACGGGGGTGTAATCATGTAGCACCTCCTCCTCTCGGGGTGTAATCATGTAGCACCTCCTCCTCTACGGGGTGTAATCATGTAGCACCTCCTCCTCTACGGGGTGTAATCATGTAGCACCACCTCCTCTAAATACGCAACATGGTGTAGACATCATGAAGGGGTGTAATCATGTAGCACCACCTCCTCTACATTGGGGTGTAATCATGTAGCACCACCACCTCCTCTACGGGGTGTAATCATGTAGCACCTAAACCAAATCTATGGGGTGTAATCATGTAGCACCTCCTCCTTAAACGGGGTGTAATCATGTTGCATGGGGTGTAATCATGCTAGCATCACCACCTCTGTGGTTACAGGTTAATCTGCACCTCCTCCTCTATGGGGTGTAATCATGTGCACCACCTCCTCCACCCTCCTACGGGGTGTAATCATGTAGCACCTCCTCCTCTACGGGGTGTAATCATGTAGCACCTCCTCCTCTATGTAATCATGTAGCACCTCCTCCTCTACGGGGTGTAATCATGTAGCACCTCCTCCTCTATGGGGTGTAATCATGTAGCACCTCCTCCTCGGGGTGTAATCATGTAGCACCTCCTCCTCTACGGGGTGTAATCATGTAGCACCTCCTCCTCTATGGGGTGTAATCATGTAGCACCTCCTCCTCTATGGGGTGTAATCATGTAGCACCCACCTCCTCTATGGGGTGTAATCATGTAGCGCCTCCTTCTCTATGGGGTGTAATCATGTAGCACCTCCTCCTCTACGGGGTGGGTGTAATCATGTAGCACCTCCTCCTCTATGGGGTGTAATCATGTAGCACCTCCTCCTCTCGGGTGTAATCATCTGCACCTCTCCTCCTCTACGGGGTGTAATCATGTAGCACCTCCTCCTCTATGGGTGTAATCATGTAGCGCACCTCCTCTCTATGGGGTGTAATCATGTAGCACCTCCTCCTCTATGGGAGTGTAATCATGTAGCACCTCCTCCTCTATGGGGAGGTATCATATAGCACACCTCCTCTATGGGGAGGTATCATATAGCACCTCCTCCTCTATGGGGAGGTATCATATAGCACCTCCTCCTCTATGGGGTGTATCATGTAGCACCTCCTCCTCTATGGGGAGGTATCATGTAGCACCTCCTCCTCTATGGGGAGGTATCATATAGCACCTCCTCTATGCCCTGGTGTGTAATCATGTAGCACCTCCTCCTCTATGGGGAGGTATCGTATAGCACCTCCTCCTCTATGCCCTGGGGTGTAATCATGTAGCACCTCCTCCTCTATGGGGAGGTATCGTATAGCACCTCCTCCTCTATGCCCTGGGGTGTAGACAGAACCGGTGACCGGAACATTCTGCGTTGTTTCCCCTTAATTGAATGATCTGGGTGCTAAAGGATCTATCAGACCGGATTCATGTCAAACTGGGCCCAGAGCGGACGATCTGTGTTTTTATGAAGGAGAATCATAATCAGAGCTGATATACGTTTTTAGAGCTCAGGGGAGAACAGTTTGGGCGACGGTTGAGATGTGTGTGTGTTGGTGGAGGGTTGTGTGTCTGTGTGTGTGTGTGTGTGTGTGTGTGTGTGTGTGTGTGTGTGTGTGTGTGTGTGTGTGTGTGTGTGTGTGTGTGTGTGTGTGTGTGTGTGTGTGAATCAGAGCTGAGATACGTGTTTAGTGCTTGGGGGAGAACCATGGGGGGCCATTGAGATGTGTGTGTGTTTGTGTGTGTGTGAGTGAATGAGTGTGTGTGTGTGTGTGAGTGAATGAGTGTGTGTGTGTGTGTGTGTGTGTGTGTGTGTGTGTGTGTGTGTGTGTGTGTGTGTGTGTGTGTGTGTGTGTGTGTGTGTGTGAGTGAATGTGTGTGTGTGTATAGATGCCGTAAGGCAAAGGTGTACAGAGACAGAGACCTAGGAACGTTCTAATTTCCATCTCCACGGAAACCTTGATTGAAGGCAGAAACTTAGCCACCGGGTCAGAACCGCTCCACAGACAGGAAATAGACACAGATGAAAAGAAACAGTATATTTCTGTCTTTTATTCCCTCTCTCCTTTCCCTCTTTCTGTTTTTTATTCCCTCTCCTTCCTGTCTTTTATTCCCTCTCTCCTTTCCCTCTTTCTGTCTTTTATTCCCTCTCCTTCCTGTCTTTTATTCCCTCTCTCCTTTCCCTCTTTCTGTTTTTTATTCCCTCTCTCCTTCCTGTCTTTTATTCCCTCTCTCCTTTCTGTCTTTTATTCCCTCTCTCCTTCCTGTCTTTTATTCCCTCTCTCCTTCGTGTCTTCTATTCCCTCTCTCCTTCCTGTCTTTATTCCCTCTCTCCTTTCCCTCTTTCTGTCTTTTATTCCCTCTCTCCCTCCTGTCTTTTATTCCCTCTCTCCTTCCTGTCTTTTATTCCCTCTCTCCTTCCTGTCTTTTAATCCCTCTCTCCTTCCTGTCTTTTATTCCCTCTCTCCTTTCCCTCTTTCTGTCTTTTATTCCCTCTCTCCTTTCCCTCTTCCTGTCTTTTATTCCCCCTCCCCCTCCTTTTATTCCCTCTCCTTCCTGTCTTTTATTCCCTTTTCCTCTCTGTCTTTTTTCCCTCTCTTTCTGTCTTTTATTCCCCTCTCTTTTCCCTTCCTGTCTTTTATTCCCTCTCTCCTTCCTGTCTTTTATTCCCCTCTCCTCTGTCTTTATTCCCTCTCCTTTCTCTCTTTCTGTCTTTTATTCCCTCTCTCCTTCCTGTCTTTTATTCCCTCTCTCCTCCCTCTTTCTGTCTTTTATTCCCCTCTCCTTTCCCTCTTTGTCTTTTATTCCTCTCTCCTTCCTGTCTTTTATTCCCTCTCTCCTTCCTGTCTTTTATTCCCTCTCTCCTTTTCCCTCTTCCTGTCTTTTATTCCCTCTCTCCTTCCTGTCTTTTATTCCCTCTCTCCTTCCTGTCTTTTATTCCCTCTCTCCTTCCTGTCTTTTATTCCCTCTCTCCTTTCCCTCTTCCTGTCTTTTATTCCCTCTCTCCTTCCTGTCTTTTATTCCTCTCTCCTTCCCCTCTTCCTGTCTTTTATTCCCTCACTCCTTCCTGTCTTTTATTCCCTCTCTCCTTTCCCTCTTTCTGTATTTTATTCCCTCTCTCCTTTCCCTCTTCCTGTCTTTTATTCCCTCTCTCCTTCCTGTCTTTTATTCCCTCTCTCCTTTCCTTCTTCCTGTCTTTTATTCCCTCTCTCCTTCCTGTCTTGTATTCCCTCTCTCCTTTCCCTCTTCCTGTCTTTTATTCCCTCTCTCCTTCCTGTCTTTTATTCCCTCTCTCCTTCCTGTCTTTTATTCCCTCTCTCCTTCCTGTCTTTTATTCCCTCTCTCCTTTCCCTCTTCCTGTCTTTTATTCCCTCTCTCCTTCCTGTCTTTTATTCACTCTCTCCTTCCCCTCTTCCTGTCTTTTATTCCCTCTCTCCTTCCTGTCTTTTATTCCCTCTCTCCTTTCCCTCTTTCTGTATTTTATTCCCTCTCTCCTTTCCCTCTTCCTGTCTTTTATTCCCTCTCTCCTTCCTGTCTTTTATTCCCTCTCTCCTTTCCTTCTTCCTGTCTTTTATTCCCTCTCTCCTTCCTGTCTTGTATTCCCTCTCTCCTTCCTGTATTTTATTCCTCTCTCCTTCCTGTCTTTTATTCCCTCTCTCCTTTCTCTCTTTCCTGTCTTTTATTCCCTCTCTCCTTCCTGTCTTTTATTCCCTCTCTCCTTCCTGTATTTTATTCCCTCTCTCCTTCCTGTCTTTTATTCCCTCTCTCCTTCCCATCTTCCTGTCTTTTATTCCCTCTCTCCTTTCTCCTTCCTGTCTTTTATTCCCTCTCTCCTTTCCCTCTTTCTGTCTTTTATTCCCTCTCCCTTTCTCTCTTTCCTGTCTTTTATTCCCTCTATCCTTCCTGTCTTTTATTCCATATCTCCTTTCCCTCTTTCTGTCTTTTATTCCCTCTCTCCTTCCTGTCTTTCTGTCTTTTATTCCCTCTCTCCTTTCCCTCTTTCTGTCTTTTATTCCCTCTCTCCTTCCTGTCTTTTATTCCCTCTCTCCTTCCTGTCTTTATTCCCTCTCTCCTTTCCCTCTTTCTGTCTTTTATTCCCTCTCTCCCTCCTGTCTTTTATTCCCTCTCTCCTTCCTGTCTTTTATTCCCTCTCTCCTTCCTGTCTTTTAATCCCTCTCTCCTTCCTGTCTTTTATTCCCTCTCTCCTTTCCCTCTTTCTGTCTTTTATTCCCTCTCTCCTTTCCCTCTTCCTGTCTTTTATTCCCTCTCTCCTTTCCCCCTTCCTGTCTTTTATTCCCTCTCTCCTTTCTCTCTTTCTGTCTTTTATTCCCTCTCTCTTTTCCCTCGTCCTGTCTTTTATTCCCTCTCTCCTTCCTGTCTTTGATTCCCTCTCTCCTTTTCTCCTCCTGTCTTTTATTCCCTCTCTCCTTCCTGTCTTTTATTCCCTCTCTCCTACCCTCTTTCTGTCTTTTATTCCCTCTCTCCTTTCCCTCTTTCTGTCTTTTATTCCCTCTCTCCTTCCTGTCTTTTATTCCCTCTCTCCCTCCTGTCTTTTATTCCCTCTCTCCTTTCCCTCTTCCTGTCTTTTATTCCCTCTCTCCTTCCTGTCTTTTATTCCCTCTCTCCTTCCTGTCTTTTATTCCCTCTCTCCTTCCTGTCTTTTATTCCCTCTCTCCTTTCCCTCTTCCTGTCTTTTATTCCCTCTCTCCTTCCTGTCTTTTATTCACTCTCTCTTTCCCTCTTCCTGTCTTTTATTCCCTCTCCTCTTCCTGTCTTTTATTCCCTCTCTCCTTTCCCTCTTTCTGTATTTTATTCCCTCTCTCCTTTCCCTCTTCCTGTCTTTTATTCCCTCTCTCCTTCCTGTCTTTTATTCCCTCTCTCCTTTCCTTCTTCCTGTCTTTTATTCCCTCTCTCCTTCCTCCTCTCCTGTCTTTTATTCCCTCTCTCCTTTCCCTCTTCCTGTCTTGTATTCCCTCTCTCCTTTCCCTCTTCCTGTCTTTTATTCCCTCTCTCCTTCCTGTCTTTTATTCCCTCTCTCCTTCCTGTCTTTTATTCCCTCTCTCCTTCCTGTCTTTTATTCCCTCTCTCCTTCCTGTCTTTTATTCCCTCTCTCCTTTCCCTCTTCCTGTCTTTTATTCCCTCTCTCCTTCCTGTCTTCTATTCCCTCTCTCCTTTCCCTCTTCCTGTCTTTTATTCCCTCTCTCCTTTCCCTCTTCCTGTCTTTTATTCCCTCTCTCCTTCCTGTCTTTTATTCCCTCTCTCCTTTCCTTCTTCCTGTCTTTTATTCCCTCTCTCCTTCCTGTCTTGTATTCCTCTCTCCTTCCTGTATTTTATTCCCTCTCTCCTTCCTGTCTTTTATTCCCTCTCTCCTTTCTCTCTTTCCTGTCTTTTATTCCCTCTCTCCTTCCTGTCTTTTATTCCCTCTCTCCCTGTTTTTCTTTTATTCCCTCTCTCCTTCCTGTCTTTTATTCCCTCTCTCCTTCCCATCTTCCTGTCTTTTATTCCCTCTCTCCTTTCTCCTTCCTGTCTTTTATTCCCTCTCTCCTTTCCCTCTTTCTGTCTTTTATTCCATCTCCCCTTTCTCTCTTTCCTGTCTTTTATTCCCTCTATCCTTCCTGTCTTTTATTCCATATCTCCTTTCCCTCTTTCTGTCTTTTATTCCCTCTCTCCTTCCTGTCTTTCTGTCTTTTATTCCCTCTCGCCTTTCCCTCTTTCTGTCTTTTATTCCCTCTCTCCTTCCTGTCTTTTATTCCCTCTCTCCTTCCTGTCTTTATTCCCTCTCTCCTTTCCCTCTTCCTGTATTTTATTCCCTCTCTCCTTCCTGTCTTTTATTCACTCTCTCCTTCCTGTCTTTTATTCCCTCTCTCCTTCCTGTCTTTTATTCCCTCACTCCTTTCCCTCTTTCTGTCTTTTATTCCCTCTCTCCTTTATCTCTGTCAATGCCCTCTCTTCACCTAGTCCTCTCCTAGTCCTCTCCTAGTCCTCTCCTAGTCCTCACCTAGTCCTCTCCTAGTCCTCTCCTAGTCCTCTCCTAGTCCTCTCCTAGTCCTCACCTAGTCCTCTCCTAGTCCTCTCCTAGTCCTCTCCTAGTCCTCTCCTAGTCCTCTCCTAGTCCTCACCTAGTCCTCTCCTAGTCCTCACCTAGTCCTCTCCTAGTCCTCTCCTAGTCCTCACCTAGTACTCTCCTAGTCCTCTCCTAGTCCTCCTAGTCCTCTCCTAGTCCTCTCCTAGTCCTCTCCTAGTCCTCTCCTAGTCCTCTCCTAGTCCTCTCCTAGTCCTCACCTAGTCCTCTCCTAGTCCTCACCTAGTCCTCTCCTAGTCCTCTCCTAGTCCTCACCTAGTCCTCACCTAGTCCTCTCCTAGTCCTCTCCTAGTCCCTCACCTAGTCCTCTCCTAGTCCTCTCCTGGTCCTCTCCTAGTCCTCTCCTAGTCCTCTCCTAGTCCTCACCTAGTCCTCTCCTAGTCCTCTCCTAGTCTCTCCTAGTCCTCTCCTAGTCCTCTCCTAGTCCTCTCCTAGTCCTCTCCTACCTAGTCCTCTCCTAGTCCTCTCCTAGTCCTCTCCCCTCACCTAGTCCTCTCCTAGTCCTCTCCTAGTCCTCTCCTAGTCCTCTCCTAGTCCTCTCCTAGTCCTCTCCTAGTCCTCTCCTAGTCCTCTCCTAGTCCTCTCCTAGTCCTCTCCTAGTCCTCTCCTAGTCCTCTCCTAGTCCTCTCCTAGTCCTCTCCTAGTCCTCTCCTAGTCCTCTCCTAGTCCTCTCCTAGTCCTCTCCTAGTCCTCTCCTAGTCCTCTCCTAGTCCTCTCCTAGTCCTCTCCTAGTCCTCATTAGTCCTCTCCTAGTCCTCTCCTAGTCCTCTCCTAGTCCCTCACCCTAGTCCTCTAGTCCTAGTCCTCTCCTAGTCCTCTCCTAGTCCTCTCCTAGTCCTCTCCTAGTCCTCTCCTAGTCCTCACCTAGTCCTCTCTTTCATCTTTTCATTTCCAATCTCTAATGGAAGATATGTTCAAAACAGTTCTGTTCCGGGACGTCGTTACAGTCAATCTCTCTGCTCCAGCTTCTATTTAACTTCATACAGATTACTGAGTAGAAGAGTATTTCTGAGTTATACTAATAAGAGTTTATTTTGTCTTAGTCGTCGAGGTATTAGAGTGTGTGTGTGTGAGTGTGTCTGTTTGTTTGTGGATACATGCAAGTCAGAGAGTGTGTGTGGATGTTTGTTCAAATACAGTATGTGTGTGTGTTTGTGTGTGTGTCTCTTGGTTTTATAAACATCTGATCAGTGACAGACTAGATTATGGATCTAATCATTATGGATCTAGACACTATGGATCTATAGATTCTACAACTAGACATTATGGACCTATACATTATAGATCTATACATTATGAGGAGAGGGGGAGGAGGAAGAAAGGAGGAGAGGAAAGCTTTTATTCTCTCCTTAATTTAACTCATCCACCTGTCTCCTCCCCTGTCTCCTCCCCTTGTCCCTCCCCTGTCTCCTCCCCTGTCTCCTACTCTGTCTCCTCTCCTGTCTCCACCTCTGTCTCCTCCCCTGTCTCCTCCCCTTGTCCCTCCCCTGTCTCCTCCCCTGTCCCTCCCCCCTGTCTCCTCCCCTGTCTCCTCCCCTGTCTCCTCCCCTGCTTCCTCCCCTGTCTCCTCCTCTGTCTCCACCCCTGTCTCCTCCCCTGTCTCCTTACACCTGCTCTACTTCTGCACTGTGTCTGTGTGCGTGTGTGTGTGTGTGTGTTTGTGTGTGTGTGTGTGTGTGTGTGTGTGTGTGTGTGTGTGTGTGTGTGTGATTGGTCAGTGAGTCAACAAATCCTGAGACTGTCCAATAGCGCCGATGCTACAGCTAAACTCATCGCTAACTTGTTTAATAGAAATCCCAATAGGGGCTCCACGCAGCTAACCTCCTCGCTAACGACTGTGCACACTCTTCTGATAATATACATAGAGGACTAACGGGTGAGAAACATCAGCGGTTTACACAGACACACTGAGGGAGAGACAGAGACAGGAAGAAGAGGGGGACAGACAGGCAGACAGGGTTAAAGGGAGTGAAGATAGGGGAGAGGGTGACAGACAGACAGACGGACGGACGGACGGAGGAAGATGGGAGGTAGGGAGGAAGATGAGGACAGACAGGGTTAACCTCTCTAGGGTATATGGGATGCTACTGTCCAACCTGGCCAACATCCTTTGAAATTGCAGAGCGCCAAATTCAAAAACAGAAATACTCATTATAAAAATTAACAACATACAAGTGTTATACATCGGTTTAAAGATAAACTTCTTGTTAATCCAACCGCGGTGTCAGATTTCAAAAAGGCTTTACGGCGAAAGCAAACCATGCGATTATCTGAGAACAGCAAACAAATCATTACAAACAGTTACCAGCCAAGTAGAAGAGTTACACAAGTCAGAAATAGAAATAAAATGTATCACTTACCTTTGATGATCTTCATATGGTTGCAACAAAAAGCTAAGCTGTGTTTGAATATATTTCACTTGTGATTTCATGAATATGAATATTTTTTTTTAAGAATGAAAAACCTCTGGGACACTGTAGGGTCCACTCATTCAGAGTGGTCTTACTCCCTCATTTTTCAGAATACAAGCCTGAAACTATTTCTAAAGACAGTTGACATCTAGTGGAAGCCATGAGAAGTGCAATTTGAGTCCTAAGTCTATGGATACTGTAATGGCATTCAATAGAAAACTACAAAATAAAACTATCCCACTTCCTGGATGGATTTTTCTCAGGTTTTTGCCTGCCATATCAGTTCAGTTATACTCACAGACATTATTTTAACAGTTTTTGAGACTTTAGAGTGTTTTCTATCCAAATCTACCAATTCTATGCATCTTAGCTTCTGGGCCTGCAGGCAGTAGAAGGGAGTTAACTTTGGACACGCTTTCATCTGGAGGTGAAAATAGTGCCACCTACCCTAGTGAAGTTAAAGGGAGGGAGGAAGATGAGGACAGACATGGTTAAAGGGAAGATAAGGTGGACAGACAGACAGACAGACAGACAGACAGACAGACAGACAGACAGACAGACAGACAGACAGACAGACAGACAGACAGACAGACAGACAGACAGACAGACAGACAGACAGACAGAGAGCAGCTGGTCTAGCTAGCCAAACATAGGCTCTCCTCCCCTCCTCATCTGCTTCTCTGCTCTTTTTGGCTGGACCATGGACAGATGTGATCCTAGTCTTGGCATTGTGTTTGTGTGAGTGTGTGTTTAACTATACTCGTGGGGACCTGAATTCCCCACAAGAATAGTAAACTAAGAAATAATGTACTAACTGGGGACATTCTGTTGGCCCCCACAAGGAAAAAGGCTATTTCTAGGGGGATTAGGGTTAAGGTTTAAAATGAGGGTTAGGATTAGGGGTCAAAGGTTAATGCTAGGGTTAGGGTTTAGGGAAAGTAGGATTTTGAATGGGAATCAATTGTGTGTATCCAGAAGGTTAGTTGTGTGTGTGTGTGTGTGTGTGTGTGTGTGTGTGTGTGTGTGTGTGTGTGTGTGTGTGTGTGTGTGTGTGTGTGTGTGTGTGTGCATCATCATAACTGATTATGTAGTTCCAATCATCTCCTAATAATGACATGCAGATTCAGAATATGCATAATTTCTGTCATAATTCCTTGTACTAATCTTCAACCCAAACAGTTTTCATTAATGACCAATTCGACCAAACAATAACATTAGTCTGAAGTTGAATGTGTCTGGTCATCAGTAGGTCATTACGTACCAGTCTATATATATACACACACACACACACACACACACACACACACACACACACACACACACACACACACACACACACACACACACACACTGGAATCTGTACAGCTGCTGACCTACCATCACTACTCAGCCACCGTGGCCTGTGTGAAACACAGCTGAACACACAGACACACTGCCATCTAGTGGTGATTGAGAGAACAAGACACACTGCATCTAATGGTGATTGAAATGAACAGACACACTGCCATCTAGTGGTGATTGAGAGAACAAGACACACTGCATCTAATGGTGATTGAAATGAACAGACACACTGCCATCTAGTGGTGATTGAACTGAAAAGACACACTGCCATCTAGTGGTGATTGAAATGAACAGACACACTGCCATCTAGTGGTGATTGAAATTAACAGACACACTGCCATCTAGTGGTGATTGAGAGAAACAGCCATGGTCAGAGATGACAACACAGAGAACACAGGAGCACTGACCTTGATCATGTCATTGGGGAAAGGGGTATTCTCTCTCTCTCTCTGTCTCTCTCTCTCTCTCTCTCTCTCTCTCTCTCTCTCTCTCTCTATCTCTATCTCTCTCTCTCTCTCTATCTCTATCTCTCTCTCTCTCTCTCTCTCTCTCTCTCTCTCAGGAGGAAGGAGACCTGTTTTACGTCAGGGACCGGGGACACCAAAGAAGAAGACAGTCCAGAACTCTGACTTCAGTACCTACTTGGACATCAATATCAGCAGAGTGAGACCTATACCATCCAGCAGAGTGTGAGACCTATACCAGCAGAGTGTGAGACCTATACCAGCAGAGTGAGACCTATACCAGCAGAGTGAGACCTATACCAGCAGAGTGAGACCTATACCAGCAGAGTGAGACCTATACCATCCAGCAGAGTGTGAGACCTATACCAGCAGAGTGTGAGACCTATACCAGCAGAGTGAGACCTATACCAGCAGAGTGAGACCTATACCAGCAGAGTGAGACCTATACCATCCAGCAGAGTGTGAGACCTATACCAGCAGAGTGTGAGACCTATACCAGCAGAGTGTGAGACCTATACCAGCAGAGTGTGAGACCTATACCAGCAGAGTGTGAGACCTATACCAGCAGAGTGAGACCTATACCATCCAGCAGAGTGTGAGACCTATACCAGCAGAGTGAGACCTATACCAGCCAGCAGAGTGTGAGACCTATACCAGCAGAGTGAGACCTATACCAGCCAGCAGAGTGTGAGACCTATACCAGCAGAGTGTGAGACCTATACCAGCAGAGTGTCAGACCTATACCAGCAGAGTGTGAGACCTATACCATCCTGCAGAGTGTGAGACCTATACCAGCAGAGTGTGAGACCTATACCAGCAGAGTGTGAGACCTATACCAGCAGAGTGTGAGACCTATACCAGCCAGCAGAGTGTGAGACCTATACCAGCAGAGTGTGAGACCTATACCAGCAGAGTGTGAGACCTATACCAGCAGAGTGTGAGACCTATACAAGCAGAGTGTGAGATCTATACCAGCAGAGTGTGAGACCTATACCAGCAGAGTGAGACCTATACCAGCAGAGTGTGAGACCTATACCAGCAGAGTGTGAGACCTATACCAGCAGAGTGTGAGACCTATACCAGCAGAGTGAGACCTATACCAGCAGAGTGTGAGACCTATACAAGCAGAGTGTGAGACCTATACCAGCAGAGTGAGACCTATACCAGCAGAGTGTGAGACCTATACCAGCAGAGTGTGAGATCTATATGAGCAGAGTGAGAGACCTATACCAGCAGAGTGTGAGACCTATACTAGCAGAGTGAGACCTATACCAGCAGAGTGTGAGACCTATACCAGCAGAGTGTGAGACCTATACCAGCAGAGTGTGAGACCTATACCAGCAGAGTGAGAACTATACTTGCAGAGTGAGACCTATACTAGCAGAGTGAGACCTATACCAGCAGAGTGAGACCTATACCAGCAGATTGTGAGACCTATACCAGCAGAGTGTGAGACCTATACTAGCAGAGTGAGACCTATACCAGCAGTGTGAGACCTATACTAGCAGAGTGAGACCTATACCAGCAGAGTGTGAGACCTATACCAGCAGAGTGTGAGACCTATACCAGCAGAGTGTGAGACCTATACCAGCAGAGTGAGAACTATACTAGCAGAGTGTGAGACCTATACTAGCAGAGTGAGACCTATACCAGCAGAGTGAGACATATACCAGCAGATTGTGAGACCTATACCAGCAGCGTGTGAGACCTATACTAGCAGAGTGAGACCTATACCAGCAGTGTGAGACCAATACTAGCAGAGTGAGACCTATACCAGCAGAGTGTGAGACCTATACCAGCAGAGTGTGAGACCTATACCAGCAGAGTGTGAGACCTATACCAGCAGAGTGAGAACTATACTAGCAGAGTGAGACCTATACTAGCAGAGTGAGACCTATACCAGCAGATTGTGAGACCTATACCAGCAGAGTGTGAGACCTATACTAGCAGAGTGAGACCTATACCAGCAGTGTGAGACCTATACTAGCAGAGTGAGACCTATACCAGCAGAGAGTGAGACCTATACCAGCAGAGTGTGAGACCTATACCATCCTGCAAATTGTGAGACCTATACCAGCAGAGTGAGACCTATACTAGCAGAGTGAGACTTATACCAGCAGAGTGAGACCTATACCAGCAGAGTGTGAGACCTATACCAGCAGAGTGAGACCTATACCATCCAGCAGAGTGTGAGACCTATACCAGCAGAGTGAGACCTATACCAGCCAGCAGAGTGTGAGACCTATACCAGCAGAGTGAGACCTATACCAGCCAGCAGAGTGTGAGACCTATACCAGCAGAGTGTGAGACCTATACCAGCAGAGTGTCAGACCTATACCAGCAGAGTGTGAGACCTATACCATCCTGCAGAGTGTGAGACCTATACCAGCAGAGTGTGAGACCTATACCAGCAGAGTGTGAGACCTATACCAGCAGAGTGTGAGACCTATACCAGCCAGCAGAGTGTGAGACCTATACCAGCAGAGTGTGAGACCTATACCAGCAGAGTGTGAGACCTATACCAGCAGAGTGTGAGACCTATACAAGCAGAGTGTGAGATCTATACCAGCAGAGTGTGAGACCTATACCAGCAGAGTGAGACCTATACCAGCAGAGTGTGAGACCTATACCAGCAGAGTGTGAGACCTATACCAGCAGAGTGTGAGACCTATACCAGCAGAGTGAGACCTATACCAGCAGAGTGTGAGACCTATACAAGCAGAGTGTGAGACCTATACCAGCAGAGTGAGACCTATACCAGCAGAGTGTGAGACCTATACCAGCAGAGTGAGAACTATACTTGCAGAGTGAGACCTATACTAGCAGAGTGAGACCTATACCAGCAGAGTGAGACCTATACCAGCAGATTGTGAGACCTATACCAGCAGAGTGTGAGACCTATACTAGCAGAGTGAGACCTATACCAGCAGTGTGAGACCTATACTAGCAGAGTGAGACCTATACCAGCAGAGTGAGACCTATACCAGCAGAGTGTGAGACCTATACCAGCAGAGTGTGAGACCTATACCAGCAGAGTGAGAACTATACTAGCAGAGTGAGACCTATACTAGCAGAGTGAGACCTATACCAGCAGAGTGAGACATATACCAGCAGATTGTGAGACCTATACCAGCAGCGTGTGAGACCTATACTAGCAGAGTGAGACCTATACCAGCAGAGTGAGAACTATACTAGCAGAGTGAGACCTATACCAGCAGAGTGTGAGACCTATACCAGCAGATTGTGAGACCTATACCAGCAGAGTGTGAGACCTATACCAGCAGAGTGAGAACTATACTAGCAGAGTGAGACCTATACTAGCAGAGTGAGACCTATACCAGCAGATTGTGAGACCTATACCAGCAGAGTGTGAGACCTATACTAGCAGAGTGAGACCTATACCAGCAGTGTGAGACCTATACTAGCAGAGTGAGACCTATACCAGCAGAGAGTGAGACCTATACCAGCAGAGTGTGAGACCTATACCATCCTGCAAATTGTGAGACCTATACCAGCAGAGTGAGACCTATACTAGCAGAGTGAGACTTATACCAGCAGAGTGAGACCTATACCAGCAGAGTGTGAGACCTATACCAGCAGAGTGTGAGACCTATACTAGCAGAGTGAGACCTATACCAGCAGTGTGAGACCTATACTAGCAGAGTGAGACCTATACCAGCAGAGTGAGACCTATACCAGCAGAGTGTGAGACCTATACCAGCAGAGTGTGAGACCTATACCAGCAGAGTGTGAGACCTATACCAGCAGAGTGAGACCTATACCAGCAGAGTGAGACCTATACCAGCAGAGTGAGACCTATACCAGCAGAATGTGAGACCTATACCAGCAGAGTGTGAGACCTATACCAGCAGAGTGAGACCTATACCAGCAGAGAGTGAGACCTATACCAGCAGAGTGTGAGACCTATACCAGCAGAGTGTGAGACCTATACCAGCAGAGTGAGACCTATACCAGCAGAGTGAGACCTATACCAGCAGAGTGAGACCTATACCAGCCATTACAGTTTTTCTCATTGTTCCATTTCCTGAAAACATTAAACACAAAACCTCATCTTCAAGCACTATTTACATAACCTCTGACTCCTCTCGCAAAATGAAACAATTCGCTTCAAAACAGTTTTACCTGTTGTTCCAAATCAAACACGGCTCTCAAATCATAAACAAAGTGCTCAAAATGATATACACTCTCAAGCAGTCAGTGAACAATACACCCCGAAAAATAGAAAACACATTGTTCAAAACATACAATTCTCAGGGAGATTTTTAATCTAAAAAAAAATTTCATATTTTTCCGTCATTGTCTTTTGATGAATGAAAACATGTTCTATCATAGTAGCTCAAAAATGGATCTGAAATTACTACTCTGCTTTGCTCTTTGCAATTTTGTTTTTTGTTCTTCCTCCTCCTTGTACCCCTATGTTTACAGTACTGTACCCTGCATCTCACAAACTTGTCCTTTGTCTCTGTGATACTGTAATTCTTGTTCTTTGTTGATATGAACCTGCAACCAGTCAAAATCTATTGAGCAGTCAGTACTGTTAATAAATGGGAAAGCACAATGATCAGGGTTATACAATTCATCCATTGTACAGTATACAGCCTACAATGCATTGTACTACAGTATCCATTCTCAGACTTTCTCCTTCCCACCTTCAACAACCTGTTTGCACTCTGAACTGGCTTATATTGGTTGTCACACCATTTGAAACAGGTCGAATCAATTTTGAGTGGTTGTGTTCAATCAATGACATGTCTTCTCTATTTGTATTTGATTGTTGCCACTTGTGTTTACCAGTATGGATGACATGTGCATTAGAGTGCAGAATGTGTTTTGAGAATGAGAATGTGTTTAGAGTTTTGCTGAAAGGTCTAAGTGAGATCTGCAAATTGTGTTTTACCATGTGAAATGGTTTAAGGTATTGACAACAGACTGCATAATTAGCTAAATGAGTCCAGGCAACTGAGAACTTTGTTCAGCCAATGGGATTTAGTGTTTTAGCAATTGAGAAAAACTGTAATACCAGCAGAGTGTGGGACCTATACCATCCATCAATACCAGCAGAGTGAGACCTATACCATCCATCAATACCAGCAGAGTGAGACCTATACCATCCATCAATACCAGTAGAGCGAGACCTATACCATCCATCAATACCAGCAGAGTGAGACCTATACCATCCATCAATACCAGCAGAGTGAGACCTATACCATCCATCAACACCAGCAGAGTGAGACCTATACCATCCATCAATACCAGCAGAGTGAGACCTATACCATCCATCAATACCAGCAGAGTGAGACCTATACCATCCATCAATACCAGCAGAGTGAGACCTATACCATCCATCAATACCAGCAGAGAGTGAGACCTATACCATCCATCAATACCAGCAGAGTGTGAGACCTATACCATCCATCAATACCAGCAGAGTGTGAGACCTATACCATCCATCAATACCAGCAGAGTGAGACCTATACCATCCATCAATACCAGCAGAGTGAGACCTATACCATCCATCAATACCAGTAGAGTGAGACCAATACCATCCATCAATACCAGCAGAGAGTGAGACCTATACCATCCATCAATACCAGCAGAGTGAGACCTATACCATCCATCAATACCAGCAGAGTGTGAGACCTATACCATCCATCAATACCAGCAGAGTGTGAGACCTATACCAGCCATCAATACCAGTATAGTGTGAGAGCTATACCATCCATCAATACCAGCAGAGTGAGACCTATACCATCCATCAATACCAGCAGAGTGTGAGACCTGTACCAGCCATCAATACCAGCAGAGTGAGACCTATACCATCCATCAATACCAGCAGAGTGAGACCTATACCACCCATCAATACCAGCAGAGTGTGAGACCTATACCAGCCATCAATACCAGCAGAGTGAGACCTATACCGTCCATCAATACCAGCAGAGTGAGACCTATACCATCCATCAATACCAGCAGAGTGAGACCTATACCATCCATCAATACCAGCAGAGTGAGACCTATACCATCCATCAATACCAGCAGAGTGAGACCTATACCATCCATCAATACCAGCAGAGAGTGAGACCTATACCATCCATCAATACCAGCAGAGTGTGAGACCTATACCATCCATCAATACCAGCAGAGTGAGACCTATACCATCCATCAATACCAGCAGAGTGAGACCTATACCACCCATCAATACCAGCAGAGTAAGACCTATACCATCCATCAATACCAGCAGAGTGAGACCTATACCATCCATCAATACCAGCAGAGTGAGACCTATACCATCCATCAATACCAGCAGAGTGTGAGACCTATACCATCCATCAATACCAGCAGAGTGAGACCTATACCACCCATCAATACCAGCAGAGTGTGAGACCTATACCATCCATCAATACCAGCAGAGTGTGAGATCTATACCAGCCATCAATACCAGTATAGTGTGAGAGCTATACCATCCATCAATACCAGCAGAGTGAGACCTATACCATCCATCAATACCAGCAGAGTGAGACCTATACCAGCCATCAATACCAGCAGAGTGAGACCTATACCATCCATCAATACCAGCAGAGTGAGACCTATACCACCCATCAATACCAGCAGAGTGTGAGACCTATACCAGCCATCAATACCAGCAGAGTGAGACCTATACCAGCAGAGTGTGAGACCTATACGATCCTGCAAATTGTGAGACCTATACCAGCAGAGTGAGACCTATACTAGCAGAGTGAGACCTATACCAGCAGAGTGTGAGACCTATACCAGCAGAGTGTGAGACCTATACGATCCTGCAAATTGTGAGACCTATACCAGCAGAGTGAGACCTATACTAGCAGAGTGAGACCTATACCAGCAGAGTGAGACCTATACCAGCAGAGTGTGAGACCTATACCAGCAGAGTGTGAGACCTATACTAGCAGAGTGAGACCTATACCAGCAGTGTGAGACCTATACTAGCAGAGTGAGACCTATACCAGCAGAGAGTGAGACCTATACCAGCAGAGTGTGAGACCTATACCATCCTGCAAAGTGTGAGACCTATACCAGCAGAGAGTGAGACCTATACCAGCAGAGTGTGAGACCTATACCAGCAGAGTGTGAGACCTATACCAGCAGAGTGAGACCTATACCAGCAGAGTGAGACCTATACCAGCAGAGTGAGACCTATACCAGCAGAGTGTGAGACCTATACCAGCAGAGTGTGAGACCTATACCAGCAGAGTGAGACCTATACCAGCAGAGTGAGACCTATACCAGCAGAGTGAGACCTATACCAGCAGAGTGAGACCTATACCAGCAGAGAGTGAGACCTATACCAGCAGAGTGTGAGACCTATACCAGCAGAGTGTGAGACCTATACCAGCAGAGTGAGACCTATACCAGCAGAGTGAGACCTATACCAGCAGAGTGAGACCTATACCAGCCATTACAGTTTTTCTCATTGTTCCATTTCCTGAAAACATTAAACACAAAACCTCATCTTCAAGCACTATTTACATAACCTCTGACTCCTCTCGCAAAATGAAACAATTCGCTTCAAAACAGTTTTACCTGTTGTTCCAAATCAAACACGGCTCTCAAATCATAAACAAAGTGCTCAAAATGATATACACTCTCAAGCAGTCAGTGAACAATACACCCCGAAAAATAGAAAACACATTGTTCAAAACATACAATTCTCAGGGAGATTTTTAATCTAAAAAAAAATGTTCATATTTTTCCGTCATTGTCTTTTGATGAATGAAAACATGTTCTATCATAGTAGCTCAAAAATGGATCTGAAATTACTACTCTGCTTTGCTCTTTGCAATTTTGTTTTTTGTTCTTCCTCCTCCTTGTACCCCTATGTTTACAGTACTGTACCCTGCATCTCACAAACTTGTCCTTTGTCTCTGTGATACTGTAATTCTTGTTCTTTGTTGATATGAACCTGCAACCAGTCAAAATCTATTGAGCAGTCAGTACTGTTAATAAATGGGAAAGCACAATGATCAGGGTTATACAATTCATCCATTGTACAGTATACAGCCTACAATGCATTGTACTACAGTATCCATTCTCAGACTTTCTCCTTCCCACCTTCAACAACCTGTTTGCACTCTGAACTGGCTTATATTGGTTGTCGCACCATTTGACAGGTTGAATCAATTTTGAGTGGTTGTGTTCAATCAATTATATGTCTTCTCTATTTGTATTTGATTGTTGCCACTTGTGTTTACCAGTATGGATGACATGTGCATTAGAGTGCAGAATGTGTTTTGAGAATTAGAATGTGTTTAGAGTTTTGCTGAAAAGTCTAAGTGATATCTGCAAATTGTGTTTTACCATGTGAAATGGTTTAAGGTATTGACAACAGACTGCATAATTAGCTAAATGAGTCCAGGCAACTGAGAACGTTGTTCAGCCAATGGGTTTTAGTGTTTTAGCAATTTAGAAAAACTGTAATACCAGCAGAGTGTGAGACCTATACCATCCATCAATACCAGCAGAGTGAGACCTATACCATCCATCAATACCAGCAGAGTGAGACCTATACCATCCATCAATACCAGTAGAGCGAGACCTATACCATCCATCAATACCAGCAGAGTGAGACCTATACCATCCATCAATACCAGCAGAGTGAGACCTATATACCATCCATCAATACCAGCAGAGTGAGACCTATACCATCCATCAATACCAGCAGAGTGAGACCTATACCATCCATCAATACCAGCAGAGTGAGACCTATACCATCCATCAATACCAGCAGAGTGAGACCTATACCATCCATCAATACCAGCAGAGTGAGACCTATACCATCCATCAATACCAGCAGAGTGAGACCTATACCATCCATCAATACCAGCAGAGTGTGAGACCTATACCATCCATCAATACCAGCAGAGTGTGAGACCTATACCATCCATCAATACCAGCAGAGTGAGACCTATACCATCCATCAATACCAGCAGAGTGAGACCTATACCATCCATCAATACCAGCAGAGTGAGACCTATACCATCCATCAATACCAGCAGAGTGTGAGACCTATACCATCCATCAATACCAGCAGAGTGAGACCTATACCACCCATCAATACCAGCAGAGTGTGAGACATAAACCATTCATCAATACCAGTAGAGTTTGAGACCTATACCATCCATCAATACCAGTAGAGTTTGAGACCTATACCATCCATCAATACCAGCAGAGTGAGACCTAAACCATTCATCAATACCAGTAGAGTTTGAGACCTATACCATCCATCAATACCAGTAGAGTTTGAGACCTATACCATCCATCAATACCAGTAGAGTTTGAGACCTATACCACCCATCAATACCAGTGGAGTGTGAGACCTATACCAGCCATCAATACCAGCAGAGTGAGACCTATACCATCCATCAATACCAGCAGAGTGAGACCTATACCATCCATCAATACCAGCAGAGTGAGACCTATACCATCCATCAATACCAGCAGAGTGAGACCTATACCATCCATCAATACCAGCAGAGTGAGACCTATACCATCCATCAATACCAGCAGAGAGTGAGACCTATACCATCCATCAATACCAGCAGAGTGAGAGACCTATACCATCCATCAATACCAGCAGAGTGAGACCTATACCATCCATCAATACCAGCAGAGTGAGACCTATACCACCCATCAATACCAGCAGAGTAAGACCTATACCATCCATCAATACCAGCAGAGTGAGACCTATACCATCCATCAATACCAGCAGAGTGAGACCTATACCATCCATCAATACCAGCAGAGTGTGAGACCTATACCATCCATCAATACCAGCAGAGTGAGACCTATACCACCCATCAATACCAGCAGAGTGTGAGACCTATACCATCCATCAATACCAGCAGAGTGTGAGATCTATACCAGCCATCAATACCAGTATAGTGTGAGAGCTATACCATCCATCAATACCAGCAGAGTGAGACCTATACCATCCATCAATACCAGCAGAGTGAGACCTATACCAGCCATCAATACCAGCAGAGTGAGACCTATACCATCCATCAATACCAGCAGAGTGAGACCTATACCACCCATCAATACCAGCAGAGTGTGAGACCTATACCAGCCATCAATACCAGCAGAGTGAGACCTATACCAGCAGAGTGTGAGACCTATACGATCCTGCAAATTGTGAGACCTATACCAGCAGAGTGAGACCTATACTAGCAGAGTGAGACCTATACCAGCAGAGTGTGAGACCTATACCAGCAGAGTGTGAGACCTATACGATCCTGCAAATTGTGAGACCTATACCAGCAGAGTGAGACCTATACTAGCAGAGTGAGACCTATACCAGCAGAGTGAGACCTATACCAGCAGAGTGTGAGACCTATACCAGCAGAGTGTGAGACCTATACTAGCAGAGTGAGACCTATACCAGCAGTGTGAGACCTATACTAGCAGAGTGAGACCTATACCAGCAGAGAGTGAGACCTATACCAGCAGAGTGTGAGACCTATACCATCCTGCAAAGTGTGAGACCTATACCAGCAGAGAGTGAGACCTATACCAGCAGAGTGTGAGACCTATACCAGCAGAGTGTGAGACCTATACCAGCAGAGTGAGACCTATACCAGCAGAGTGAGACCTATACCAGCAGAGTGAGACCTATACCAGCAGAGTGTGAGACCTATACCAGCAGAGTGTGAGACCTATACCAGCAGAGTGAGACCTATACCAGCAGAGTGAGACCTATACCAGCAGAGTGAGACCTATACCAGCAGAGTGAGACCTATACCAGCAGAGAGTGAGACCTATACCAGCAGAATGTGAGACCTATACCAGCAGAGTGTGAGACCTATACCAGCAGAGTGAGACCTATACCAGCAGAGTGTGAGACCTATACCAGCAGAGTGTGAGACCTATACCAGCCATTACAGTTTTTCTCATTGTTCCATTTCCTGAAAACATTAAACACAAAACCTCATCTTCAAGCACTATTTACATAACCTCTGACTCCTCTCGCAAAATGAAACAATTCGCCTCAAAACAGTTTTACCTGTTGTTCCAAATCAAACACGGCTCTCAAATCATAAACAAAGTGCTCAAAATGATATACACTCTCAAGCAGTCAGTGAACAATACACCCCGAAAAATAGAAAACACATTGTTCAAAACATACAATTCTCAGGGAGATTTTTAATCTAAAAAAAAAAAAAATGTTCATATTTTTCCGTCATTGTCTTTTGATGAATGAAAACATGTTCTATCATAGTAGCTCAAAAATGGATCTGAAATTACTACTCTGCTTTGCTCTTTGCAATTTTGTTTTTTGTTCTTCCTCCTCCTTGTACCCCTATGTTTACAGTACTGTACCCTGCATCTCACAAACTTGTCCTTTGTCTCTGTGATACTGTAATTCTTGTTCTTTGTTCATATGAACCTGCAACCAGTCAAAATCTATTGAGCAGTCAGTACTGTTAATAAATGGGAAAGCACAATGATCAGGGTTATACAATTCATCCATTGTACAGTATACAGCCTACAATGCACTGTACTACAGTATCCATTCTCAGACTTTCTCCTTCCCACCTTCAACAACCTGTTTGCACTCTGAACTGGCTTATATTGGTTGTCGCACCATTTGAAACAGGTTGAATCAATTTTGAGTGGTGTGTTCAATCAATGACATGTCTTCTCTATTTGTATTTGATTGTTGCCACTTGTGTTTACCAGTATGGATGACATGTGCATTAGAGTGCAGAATGTGTTTTGAGAATGAGAATGTGTTCTAAGAGTTTTGCTGAAAAGTCTAAGTGAGATCTGCAAATTGTGTTTTACCATGTGAAATGGTTTAAGGTATTGACAACAGACTGCATAATTAGCTAAATGAGTCCAGGCAACTGAGAACTTTGTTCAGCCAATGGGTTTTAGTGTTTTAGCAATTGAGAAAAACTGTAATACCAGCAGAGTGTGAGACCTATACCATCCATCAATACCAGCAGAGTGAGACCTATACCATCCATCAATACCAGCAGAGTGAGACCTATACCATCCATCAATACCAGCAGAGTGAGACCTATACCATCCATCAATACCAGCAGAGTGAGACCTATACCAGCCATCAATACCAGCAGAGTGAGACCTATACCATCCATCAATACCAGCAGAGTGAGACCTATACCATCCATCAATACCAGCAGAGTGAGACCTATACCATCCATCAATACCAGCAGAGTGAGACCTATACCAGCCATCAATACCAGCAGAGTGAGACCTATACCAGCCATCAATACCAGCAGAGTGAGACCTATACCATCCATCAATACCATCAGAGTGAGACCTATACCATCCATCAATACCAGTAGAGTGAGACCTATACCATCCATCAATACCATCAGAGTGAAACCTATACCAGCAGAGTGAGACCTATACCATCCATCAATACCAGCAGAGTGAGACCTATACCATCCATCAATACCAGCAGAGTGAGACCTATACCATCCATCAATACCAGCAGAGTGAGACCTATACCATCCATCAATACCAGCAGAGTGAGACCTATACCATCCATCAATACCAGCAGAGTGAGACCTATACCATCCATCAATACCAGCAGAGTGAGACCTATACCAGCGGTCAATACCAGCAGAGTGAGACCTATACCAACCATCAATACCAGCAGAGTGAGACCTATACCATCGGTCAATACCAGCAAGAGGGTGAAAATACATCACAGCAAAGCTATGTTTTCTAAAACTTCAGGAATATATATTTTTGTGAAAATGAATTTTTTTTATTTTTATATATGTACGTAGAATGTGTCCTTTGAGATCAGCATGAAACTGTCGTCATTTGGTTTCACCAGATCATCATTCAATGGGCTCATTCTTTCTCTCTTCAAGGCGTTTGTTTCTTTTTAAACGTTTCTACTTTTAGCTTTGTTGTTGTTTCTTTTATAATGTTAAAAAAAATGAACATTTGAAAATGTCTGCAACAATTTTATTGTTTTGTAAAGTGAGCTAATGTTATTGTCTGATTTATAATTTAGATTGAGATCATGATAATGTCTGATTCATAATTTAAATTGAGATCATGATAATGTCTGATTTATAGTTGGTGAATATACCGGTAATGAATATCTTTTGGAATAAAATTATGTTTTTTAGAGATTATAATGTTCTGTGGTATAATTAACCTGATTTCACTATGTAACTCTGTTGATAATGTGGTATAATTAACCTGATTTCACGATGTAAATCTATTGATAATGTGGTATAATTAACCTGATTTCACTATGTAACTCTGTTGATAATGTGGTATAATTAACCTGATTTCAGTATGTAACTCTGTTGATAATGTGGTATAATGAACCTGATTTCACTATGTAACTCTATTGGGAATGTGGTTGAATGCTTTACTGAGCTACTTTTAGTCAACTTTAACAGAAGGCAAGGTGTTTGTAACTATGGAAACTGCTGTGATTCTGTTCAGCAGATGTCTTCCTCTAAAGCCACACCCTTTAGTATCTAACTAAGCCACACCCCCTTCGCATTTAAGCCACTCCCTCTTAGCCTATAAACCACACCCTTGTCTAGTCTAAGACAACCCTCTTAGTATATGAGCCTCTCATACTAAGACTATAAGTCACACCCTTGTCTAGTCTTAGACAACCCTCTTAGTATATGAGCCTCTCATAGTAAGACTATAAACCACACCCTTGTCTAGTCTAAGCCAACCCTCTTAGTATATGAGCCCCTCCTACTAACCTATAAACCACACCCTTATCTAGTCTAAGCCAACCCTCTTAGTATATGAGCCCCTCCTACTAACCTATAAACCACACATACTAAGACTATAAGACGCACCCTTGTCTATTCTAAGACAACCCTCTTAGTATATGAGCCTCTCCTACTAACCTATAAACCACACCTACTAAGACTATAAGCCACACCCTCAAACAGAAACCTATCTGAAAGGTTGCAGGAGCCTTTTCAAACAGAATGACCTGACCTTAACATGGAGGAGACTGTAGTTAACATGGAGGAGACTGTAGTTAACATGGAGGAGACTGTAGTTAACATGGAGGAGACTGTAGTTAACATGGAGGAGACTGTAGTTAACATGGAGGAGACTGTAGTTAACATGGAGGAGACTGTAGTTAACATGGAGGAGACTGTAGTTAACATGGAGGAGACTGTAGTTAACATGGAGGAGACTGTAGTTAACATGGAGGAGACTGTAGTTAACATGGAGGAGACTGTAGTTAACATGGAGGAGACTGTAGTTAACATGGAGGAGACTGTAGTTAACATGGAGGAGACTGTAGTTAACATGGAGGAGACTGTAGTTAACATGGAGGAGACTGTAGTTAACATGGAGGAGACTGTAGTTAACATGGAGGAGACTGTAGTTAACATGGAGGAGACTGTAGTTAACATGGAGGAGACTGTAGTTAACATGGAGGAGACTGTAGTTAACATGGAGGAGACTGTAGTTAACATGGAGGAGACTGTAGTTAACATGGAGGAGACTGTAGTTAACATGGAGGAGACTGTAGTTAACATGGAGGAGACTGTAGTTACCATGGAGGAGACTGTAGTTAACATGGAGGAGACTGTAGTTAACATGGAGGAGACTGTAGTTAACATGGAGGAGACTGTAGTTAACATGGAGGAGACTGTAGTTAACATGGAGGAGACTGTAGTTAACATGGAGGAGACTGTAGTTAACATGGAGGAGACTGTAGTTAACATGGAGGAGACTGTAGTTAACATGGAGGAGACTGTAGTTAACATGGAGGAGACTGTAGTTAACATGGAGGAGACTGTAGTTAACATGGAGGAGACTGTAGTAACATGGAGGAGACTGTAGTTAACATGGAGGAGAATGTAGTTAACATGGAGGAGACTGTAGTTAACATGGAGGAGACTGTAGTTAACATGGAGGAGACTGTAGTTAACATGGAGGAGACTGTAGTTAACATGGAGGAGACTGTAGTTAACATGGAGGAGACTGTAGTTAACATGGAGGAGACTGTAGTTAACATGGAGGAGACTGTAGTTAACATGGAGGAGACCATAGTTAACATGGAGGAGACTGTAGTTAACATGGAGGAGAATGTAGTTAACATGGAGGAGACTGTAGTTAACAAGGAGGAGACTGTAGTTAACATGGAGGAGACTGTAGTCAACATGGAGGAGAATGTAGTCAACATGGAGGAGAATGTAGGGCATCATTTCAAACAGAATGGACTGACCTTGACATTGAGGAACTGTAGGGCATTATTTCCCAAACTTGGTCCTGGGGACCCCAAGAAGTGCCCGTGCCACCTACTTAGCCTATAAAATGTGTGTTCGAACAGCCATCAAAACCTTAACCGAAATTTAAAATGCAACTTACATGTTTTTGGGTCATAATTAATTAATGTAATTAATAATCAGGTAGAACAGAGAACCAGCAGGATAAGAACCTCGTAGGGTCAGAGTTCAATACCCCTGACATAGAGGGAGAGAATTAAATAATGAAATAAAATCTAATGAAACTGAATCAATATTTATTGAGGATTACTTTTAAAACACATCAATAAACTGCAATACAATGATAAACCAACAATGAAACTTCCAAACTGAAACTATATCAAAAGATATTTAAATATATTCCCTGAGCTTAAAAACAACATTTTAAAATAACTATTGTGATTATTATTAAAAGGTAAATATAGGTCTCACTCTCTGCTGGTATTGATGGATGGTATAGGTCTCACTCTGCTGGTATTGATGGCTGCTATACAGTGGGGCAAAAAAAGTATTTAGTCTGCCACCAATTGTGCAAGTTCTCCCACTTAAAAAGATGAGAGAGGCCTGTAATTTTCATCATAGGTACACTTCAACTATGACAGACAAAATGAGAAAAAAAATCGAGAAAATCACATTGTAGGAATTTTAATGAATTTATTTGCACATTTTGGTGGAAAATAAGTACTTAGTCAATAACAAAAGTTTATCTCAATACTTTGTTATATACCCTTTGTTGGCAATGACAGAGGTCAAACGTTTTCTGTAAGTCTTTACAAGGTTTTCACACACTGTTGCTGGTATTTTGGCCCATTCCTCCATGCAGATCTCCTCTAGAGCAGTGATGTTTTGGGGCTGTTGCTGGGCAACACGGACTTTCTCCCTCCAAAGATTTTCCATAGGGTTGAGATCTGGAGACTGGCTAGGCCACTCCAGGACCTTGAAATGCTTCTTACGAAGCAACTCCTTCGTTGCCCGGGCGGTGTGTTTGGGATCATTGTCATGCTGAAAGATCCAGCCACGTTTCATCTTCAATGCCCTTGCTGATGGAAGGAGGTTTTCACTGAAAATCTCACGATACATGGCCCCATTCATTCTTTCCTTTACACAGATCAGTCGTCCTGGTCCCTTTGCAGAAAAACAGCCCCAAAGCATGATGTTTCCACCCCCATGCTTCACTGTAGATATGGTGTTCTTTGGATGCAACTCAGCATTCTTTGTCTTCCAAACACGACGAGTTGAGTTCATACCAAAAAGTTATATTTTGGTTTCATCTGACCATATGACATTCTCCCAATCTTCTTCTGGATCATCCAAATGCTCTCTAGCAAACTTCAGACGGGCCTGGACATGTACTGGCTTAAGCAGGGGGCTGGTATAGGTCTCACTCTGCTGGTATTGATGGATGGTATAGGTCTCACTCTGATGGTATTGATGGACTGTATAGGTCTCACACTGCTGGTATTGATGGCTGGTATAAATCAATCCCAAAACAACAGCAAAGGACCTTGTGACGATGCTGGAGGAAACAGGTACAAAAGTATCTATATCCACAGTAAAACAAGTCCTTTACCGACATAACCTGAATGGCCGCTCAGCAAGGAAGAAGCCACGGCTCCAAAACCACCATAAAAAAGCCAGACTATGGTTTGAAACTGCACATGGGGACAAAGATCGTACTTTTTGGAGAAATGTCCTCTGGTCTGATGAGACAAAAGTAGAACTGCTTGGCCATAATGACCATCATTATGTTTGGAGGAAAAAAGGGGGGGGCTTGCAAGCCAAAGAAAACCATCCCAACCGTGAAGCAGGGGGTGGCAGCATCATGTTGTGGAGGTGCTTTGCTGCAGGAGTGTCACGAATTCCGCCAAAGATGGTGCCTCTCCCTGTTCGGGCGGCACTCGGTGGTCATCGTCGCCGGCCTACTAGCTGCCACAGATCCCCTTTCTGTTTCATTTAGTGTTGTCTGATTAGTTGCACCTGTTTCTTGTTTAGGTTTTGGTTTTGTGCTATTTAAACCCGGTAGGCCCGCCGGCTTTTGTGCGGGCTTGTTTTCTGTTATTTGATGTGTGTGATTTCTGTGGATGTTATATTTTCCCGAACCGTTTCGTCCTGTTTTGGACTGGGTCTTTTAGCGCCCGTGTGTGTGGCGTTGACCGACACTGTTGCTTTGGGAATAAACTATCCACGTATCTACTACCCTGCTCTCTGCGCCTGACTCCTCTTCCCACTACTTCTAGAAGTACATGACAAGGAGGGACTGATGCACTTCACAAAATAGATGGCATCATGAGGGAGAAAAATTATGTGGATATATTGAAGCAACATCTCAAGACATTAGTCAGGAAGTTAAAGCTTGGTCGCAAATGGGTCTTCCAAATGGACAATGACCCCAAGCATTCTTGATGACCACAATGACCCCAAGCATACTTCCAAAGTTGTGGCTAAATGGCAAACGGAAAACAAAGTCAAGGTATTGGAGTGGCCATCACAAAGCCCTGACCTCAATCCTATAGAAAATGTGTGGGCAGAACTGAAAAAGCATGTGCGAGCAAGGAGGCCTACAAACCTGACTCAATTACACCAGCTCAGGAGGAATGGGTCAAAATTCACCCAATTTATTGTGGGAAGCAAAAAAATTGAGTTTAAATGTACTTGGCCAAAGTGGATGTAAACTTCTGACTTCAACTGTATATCACCTTCCGTTTCGTTGAATGAACTTAATAATGATTACGACCACAGTAACTGCCTTGACAATAGTGGAGCAAGCTTGTGTTTATAAGGGCAGATATTGACTACGGATGGTTTTGTGGAGGCAGACTAGAAAACAATCTGATTACCACCCTCAACATTGAACAAAAACAGATCAAAATGTGGAGAGACTCGAAGATCTTGCTGCATTGGATTTGCAGCTCAGCTCAGAAGTGGAAACAGTTTGTCTCCAAACAGAGTGACAGAGATCCAGTCGTTGACCAATCCAGAGTCATTAGCACAAGTGTTTAGCGTGGCTTTCTCTAGCAACTGTTTCTTTATTGTTTTGTAGAATCTAAAGTGGTCAAATGTCAAGTGAACAGGTATTAATACAAACATAATCTTTAATCTTATAACCGACGTCCCGAGTCAGCACTTTGAAGATAGTTATTCTACATATAAAACACCTTAGCTTCTAAAACCACACCCCTTAGTTTCTAAAACCACACCCCTTAGTTTCTAAAACCACACTCCTTAGTTTCTAAAACCACACCCATTAGTTTCTAAAACCACACCCCTTAGTTTCTAAAACCACACCCCTTAACCTTCAACCTCTGGTTATGCATCTTGATCATCCTCTAAAGCCTCTACAAAGCCTCTTTAAGCCACACCCATTCACATCTAAGCCACACCCTCAAAAACATCTGATTGGTTTCCTGGAGCATTTGTCAAACCAAATAGCATGACCTTGTACACAAAGAGACCTTAAGGGGAGAGAAATAAATAATTAAATAAAATCTAATTAAAATTAATCAGTATTTATTCAGCTACATTAACACATACCAATACACTTACAAATGAAATACAATGAACTTTCTCAACTACAATTACAAACTAAAACAAAAACAAGAACTATTTAACCATATTCCCTGAGCATAAAAACATTATCTAGTTCACTATTGTTATTATTATGAAAAGGTTAGAGACGAAAGTTAAAAAATAAACACTTGTTTGAAAATTATAAAAAATATTCAGTAACTCATAAAAATATTAAAACTGTTGTTGTCACATCTTGTCCTCTCATTGACTGATGGTATAGGTCTCACACTCTGCTGGTATTGATAGCTGGTATAGGTCTCACACTCTTCTGGTATTGATAGATGGTATAGGTCTCACACTCTTCTGGTATTGATAGCTGGTATAGGTCTCACACTGCTGGTATTGATAACTGGTATAGGTCTCACTCTGTTGGTATTGATGGCTGGTATAGGTCTCACTCTGCTGGTATTGATGGCTGGTATAGGTCTCACTCTGCTGGTTTTGATGGATGGTATAGGTCTCACTCTGTTGGTATTGATGGCTGGTATAGGTCTCACTCTGCTGGTATTGATGACTGGTATAGGTCTCACTCTGCTGGTATTGATGACTGGTATAGGTCTCACTCTGTTGGTATTGATGGCTGGTATAGGTCTCACTCTGCTGGTATTGATCGCTGGTATAGGTCTCACACTCTGCTGGTATTGATGGATGGTATAGGTCTCACTCTGCTGGTATTGATGGATGGTATAGGTCTCACTCTGCTGGTATTGATGGATGGTATAGGTCTCACTCTGCTGGTATTGATGGCTGGTATAGGTCTCACTCTGCTGGTATTGATGGATGGTATAGGTCTCACTCTGCTGGTATTGATGGATGGTATAGGTCTCACTCTGCTCGTATTGATGGATGGTATATGTTTCACTCTCTGCTGGTATTGATGGCTGAGTAGGTACTGAAGTCAGAGTTCTGGGCTTTCTTCATCTTCGTTGTTCTTCTCTGTCCCTGAAGGATATCCACTGTGGCGTAACACACATCACTGTCCTCCTGAGAGAGAAAGAGAGAGATGGGAAAGATAGACAGGCTTTTATTAATAATCGGTTAATATTATTGACATATCAACATACATTTAGATTATAAAAAATGTTTTGATGATTTTATGTTTTTTTTACGTTATTTTATATGCGATTAAAATGCTTTTTCGATGGGTTGACAAACACATGGACTACAAATCAAGATGGCTACCCAGAATAAAACTACAACACCCACTCTGACTGTAGTCTGCTCTCTGCTGTCACTTCCCCTGGTGGTCGTCCTGTTCAGAGGAACCTGAGTCTCAGTTGGAGCTGCAGAGGAAGAGTTATCACCATTAAAACAACAAGTTGGAGGTTAAACTAGGACACATCAGTTAAAATATAGTAGATGTTTACATACTGTAGTCAAAATGTTTAATAAAACAGTTAAGTAATAGATAAATTGGATTATGAAAACCCAGACTGAAAGAGAGTGAATCCTGACAGAGATCAGTTTACCTGTTGTTCTGCAGAAGGAGTAGAAACAGGCAAAGGAGAGTAGACAGGAGAGGAGAGCAGACACAGGACACAGACTGAACAGCAACATCCAACACAGACCACAGTCTACATCAGGTGTTCTGGCATCTGAACAAAACACACAGGAATAAATGGAGGACTATGATCATAGAGCTCATTCTCCTTTCATTCAAGGAAACCAGACATGCTATACCGCAACCAAATATACAGCCATTAAATAAATAGAGAACTATTTTGATTTTACCAAATGAAAGCCTTCTCATGACATGTCCATAGTGGTAGACATTTGTCTGTTCAATACGTTGCTCATTCTCCATATTTCTCTCTATAGTCCCACAGTAGTAGAGTCCCAGGTCAGATTCAGTGATGTTCTCAATCAGTAGATCATAGGACATGTTATAGTGGTTCCAGAACATTGTATACCGAGGGAGAGGATTGAGGAAATGAGATGACAAACGGTTATAATATGTAATAACAAGAGGAGGCTGGTGCTCATGAGAACAATTCCTGAACCAGACTGTGTACATTTCACTTGTTGTTCTACAGTTACTATAGAGAGTGATGTTGTCTCCTGGTCTGACTCTCAGCTCTACCTCTGCTGCAGAGATCCCATCCTGACTGGAGGAAACAGCACCTACAGGTAGCAGAGGAACAGTGTTAGGATGAACTGACTGGAGGAAACAGCACCTACAGGTAGCAGAGGAACAGTGTTAGGATGAACTGACTGGAGGAAACAGCACCTACAGGTAGCAGAGGAACAGTGTTAGGATGAACTGACTGGAGGAAACAGCACCTACAGGTAGCAGAGGAACAGTGTTAGGATGAACTGACTGGAGGAAACAGCACCTACAGGTAGCAGAGGAACAGTGTTAGGATGAACTGACTGGAGGAAACAGCACCTACAGGTAGCAGAGGAACAGTGTTAGGATGAACTGACTAGAGGAAACAGCACCTACAGCTATCAGAGGACAATAGGGAGCTATGGCAACAACAGAGAGCTGTGGCAACAACAAAGCTATGGCAACAACAAAGCTATGGCAACAACAGAGAGCTATGGCAACAACAGAGAGCTATGGCAACAACAGAGAGCTATGGCAACAACAGAGAGCTATGGCAACAACAGAGAGCTATGGCAACAACAGAGAGCTATGGCAACAACAGAGAGCTATGGCAACAACAGAGAGCTATGGCAACAACAGAGAGCTATGGCAACAACAGAGAGCTATGGCAACAACAGAGAGCTATGGCAACAACAGAGAGCTATGGCAACAACAGAGAGCTATGGCAACAACAGAGAGCTATGGCAACAACAGAGAGCTATGGCAACAACAGAGCTATGGCAACAACAGAGAGCAGAGCTATGGCAACAACAGAGAGCTATGGCAACAACAGAGAGCTATGGCAACAACAGAGAGCTATGGCAACAACAGAGAGCTATGGCAACAACAGAGAGCTATGGCAACAACAGAGCTATGGCAACAACAGAGAGCTATGGCAACAACAGAGAGCTATGGCAACAACAGAGAGCTATGGCAACAAGAGCTATGGCAGAGAGCTATGGCAACAACAGAGAGCTATGGCAACAACAGAGAGCTATGGCAACAACAGAGAGCTATGGCAACAACAGAGCTATGGCAACAACAGAGAGCTATGGCAACAACAGAGAGCTGTGGCAACAACAGAGAGCTGTGGCAACAACAGAGAGCTATGGCAACAACAGAGAGCTATGGCAACAACAGAGAGCTATGGCAACAACAGAGAGCTATGGCAACAACAGAGCTATGGCAACAACAGAGAGCTATGGCAACAACAGAGAGCCTAGCAACAACAGAGAGCTGTGGCAACAACAGAGAGCTATGGCAACAACAGAGAGGTGTGGCAACAACAGAGAGCTGTGGCAACAACAGAGCTATGGCAACAGCAGAGAGCTATGGCAACAACAGAGAGCCGTAGCAACAACAGAGAGCTGTAGCAACAACAGAGAGCTGTAGCAACAACAGAGAGCTGTGGCAACAACAGAGCTATGGCAACAACAGAGAGCCGTAGCAACAACAGAGAGCTATGGCAACAACAGAGAGCTATGGCAACAACAGAGAGCTATGGCAACAACAGAGCTATGGCAACAACAGAGCTGTGGCAACAACAGAGAGCTATGGCAACAACAGAGAGCTATGGCAAACAACTATGGCAGAGAGCTATGGCAACAACAGAGAGCAACAGAGATGGCAACAACAGAGAGCTATGGCAACAACAGAGAGCTATGGCAACAACAGAGAGCTATGGCAACAACAGAGAGCTATGGCAACAACAGAGAGCTATGGCAACAACAGAGAGCTGTGGCAACAACACAACAGAGAGCTATGGCAACAACAGAGAGCTATGGCAACAACAGAGAGCTATGGAAACAACAGAGAGCTATGGCAACAACAGAGAGCTATGGCAACAACAGAGAGCTATGGCAACAACAGAGAGCTGTGGCAACAACAGAGAGCTGTGGCAACAACAGAGAGCTATGGCAACAACAGAGAGCTGTGGCAACAACAGAGCTATGGCAACAGCAGAGAGCTATGGCAACAACAGAGAGCCGTAGCAACAACAGAGAGCTGTAGCAACAACAGAGAGCTGTAGCAACAACAGAGAGCTATAGCATGCCATCATCCTCCATAGACAAAGATAGGATGCAAAAAAAAAGCACGTACACACTACACTCTAAGTAAAAAAGGTGCAATCTAGAACCTCAAAGGGTTCTTTAACTGTCCCCATACGAGAACCTTTCAAATAAACCTTTTTGGTTCTAGGTAGATACCCCTTGGGGTCAAGATTGAGCCACTTCCAAAGAGGAAATGGAACCAAAACGAGTTCTCCTATGGGGACACACGGAGAACACTTTGGAACCCTTCTTTGTAAGAGTTTAGGTTAACAAATGTAGACAAGTATAAAACCACATCAGACGATGATCTATCGTGCAGCTATGAGGCCCAGTAAAACTCATTCTAAAGGCTACTTACACAAGAGAGTGATGAGAGAAACACACAGCCCGTCCATCTGGTGGTCTGATGGTGTGATGGTGACTGTCAGAGAGTAGCTGGGTCTTTGCTGTGTATTTCCGTGTTCATGACTAGATGTACTTTACCATGAAAGGACATACGAGCAGCGATTGGTTCGATCGAGTGGAACGTTTTCAGCTCGTGGTCCACTTTCTGTGTGACATGAAGGGGAGGGTTTAGCATCGGACAGGTTTCACACCGACATGACGTCACAGGATAATATTCAGCTTCTTTGAGGTGGTCGTTGTAGATAGCAACACCTAAATAGCAGCACATGGGGCGGCAGGGTAGCCTAGTGGTTAGAGCGTTGGACTAGTAACCAGACTAACTAGCAGCACATGGTCAAAGTCAACCTACTGCAACATCATTAAACACAACATGAAGAACCAAACAATAATTTTGATGTCACTTTGATCCTTGACAGAGAAGACTTGAGACAGAGGCCTATCTTGAGACAGAGACCTATCTTGAGACAGAGGTCTATCTTGAGACTATCATGAGACAGAGGCCTATCATGAGACAGAGACAGAGACAGAGACTATCTTGAGACAGAGGCCTATCATGAGACAGAGACCTATCTTGAGAAAGAGACCTATCTTGAGACAGAGACCTATCTTGAGACAGAGGCCTATCTTGAGACAGAGACCTATCTTGAGACAGAGACCTATCTTGAGACAGAGACCTATCTTGAGACAGAGGCCTATCTTGAGACAGAGGCCTATCATGAGACAGAGACCTAATCTTGAGACAGAGGCCTATCTTGAGACAGAGACCTATCTTGAGACAGAGACCTATCTTGAGACAGAGGCCTATCTTGAGACAGAGACCTATCTTGAGACAGAGACCTATCTTGACCTATTGACCTATCATGAGACAGAGACCTATCTTGAGAGACCTATCTTGAGACAGAGATTTCCTATCTTGAGACAGAGACCTATCTTGAGACAGAGACCTATCTTGAGACAGAGACCTATCTTGAGACAGAGACCCTGAGACAGAGACCATCTTGAGACAGAGACCTATCTTGAGACAGAGACCTATCTTGAGACAGAGACCTATCTTGAGACAGAGGCCTATCATGAGACAGAGACCTATCTTGAGACAGAGACCTACTGATCATGAGACAGAGGCCTATCATGAGACTAAAACCATGTGGTATCATGCAGATGTTGAGAAGAGGCCTATCATGAGACAGAGACCTATCTTGAGAAAGAGACCTGTCTTGAGACAGAGGCCTATCATGAGACAGAGACCTACCTTGAGACATAGGCCTATCATGAGACAGAGGCCTATCATGAGACAGAGACCTATCTTGAGACAGAGACATATCATGAGACAGAGACCTATCATGAGACAGAGGCCTATCTTGAGAAAGAGACCTATCTTGAGACAGAGGCCTATCATGAGACAGATGCCTATCTTGACACAGAGACCTGTCTTGAGACAGAGGCCTATCTTGAGACAGAGGACTATCTTGAGACAAAGACCTGTCTTGAGACAGAGGCCTATCATGAGACAGAGACCTATCTTGAGATAGAGACCTATCTTGAGACAGAGACCTATCTTGAGACAGAGGCCTATCTTGAGACAGAGGCCTATCTTGAGACAGAGACCTATCTTGAGACAGAGACCTATCATGAGACAGAGACCTATCTTGAGACAGAGACCTATCTTGAGACAGAGACCTATCTTGAGACAGAGGCCTATCTTGAGACAGAGACCTATCTTGAGACAGAGGCCTATCATGAGACAGAGACCTATCTTGAGACAGAGGCCTATCATGAGACAGAGGCCTATCATGTGACTTGACTAAAACCATGTGGTCAAAGGTCATGCAGATGTTGATGAAGTCGCTGCAGTTGCTATCTTGAGACAGAGCCCTATCTTGAGACAGAGGCCTATCTTGAGACAGAGGACTATTTCTCAACCAATCATTGGGCTGTTTTGTATCTTGAGACGACAGAGACCTATCTTGAGACAGAGGCCTATCTTGAGACAGAGGCCTATCTTGAGACAGAGGCCTATCTTGAGACAGAGACCTATCTTGAGACAGAGACCTATCTTGAGACAGAGACCTATCTTGAGACAGAGGCCTATCATGAGACAGATGCCTATCATGTGACTTGACTAAAACCATGTGGTCAAACACCATGCAGATGTTTGAAGTCGCTGTCAGTTGCTTCAGAAACCAACTGGACCATGAAACCATAACCCTGCATTGTGGGAGGGACTATTTCTCAACCAATCATTGGGCTGTTTTTGTTTGACCTATTGGAACGTGGTGACAGACGTGACTGAAACAGGAACCTCCTTGTCGTGATTCTCAAGCTAGAGGGGATATAAATGACCAGAAACTACAATAACCATGTGATAGAGGATTTAAGACCAGCAGCTGTGTTGACACTGTCATGTTAACCAGAAACTTAATTTCTAGGTATTCAGACCTCCCTCAGTGAGACACCCACTTCATCTCCACTTGAAACAACCAGGTAGCCAGAAACTACAACCAGAAACTACAATGACCATGATGCTCTGGATGAGACGGTACATCCAAGCCAGATGTATTTTAACAGCTAAACCAAATGTAGTTCTTTGTCTTTGTGGATGTATTTCTGTATCAAACAATCTCTTTTTATTCAGGAGTAGTAGGACAACAAATAGGACCGAGACAGAGTGAGAAATTCACTCAGTGTGAAAGTTTAGCAACACCATGGCAACGGCAACAGGAAGTCAGTGTGGGTTTCCTGTGTACTGTGTGAGGGTGTGCATATGATGATTGCATATGTATGCCGAGTCCTTTTTGTGTAGCTGTGGTTTACTCAGCTAGTGCTGCTGCTCTGTAGGGAGGGGTTAAGGGGGGGCCTGGGTTTCAGGTCTGAGGGGTTAAGGTGGGGCCTGGGTTTCAGGTCTGAGGGGAGGACTGAGGGGTTAAGGGGGGCCTGGGTTTCAGGTCTGAGGGGTTAAGGGTGGGCCTGGGTTTCAGGTCTGAGGGGGGGACTGAGGGGTTAAGGTGGGGCCTGGGTTTCAGGTCTGAGGGGCAGAGGGTCTGTCAGTAACAGTATCAGAGTAGCTGGGTCTGTCAGTAACAGTATCAGAGTAGCTGGGTCTGTCAGTAACAGTATCAGAGTAGCTGGGTCTGTCAGTAACAGTATCAGAGTAGCTGGGTCTGTCAGTAACAGTATCAGAGTAGCTGGGTCTGTCAGTAACAGTATCAGAGTAGCTGGGTCTGTCAGTAACAGTATCAGAGTAGCTGGGTCTGTCAGTATCAACAGTATCAGAGTAGCTGGGTCTGTCAGTAACAGTATCAGAGTAGCTGGGTCTGTCAGTAACAGTATCAGAGTAGCTGGGTCTGTCAGTAACAGTATCAGAGTAGCTGGGTCTGTCAGTAACAGTATCAGAGTAGCTGGGTCTGTCAGTAACAGTATCAGAGTAGCTGGGTCTGTCAGTAACAGTATCAGAGTAGCTGGGTCTGTCAGTAACAGTATCAGAGTAGCTGGGTCTGTCAGTAACAGTATCAGAGTAGCTGGGTCTGTCAGTAGCTGGGTCTGTCAGTACCAGAGTAGCTGGGTCTGTCAGTAACAGTACCAGAGTAGCTGGGTCTGTCAGTAACAGTATCAGAGTAGCTGGGTCTGTCAGTAACAGTATCAGAGTAGCTGGGTCTGTCAGTAACAGTATCAGAGTAGCTGGGTCTGTCAGTAACAGTATCAGAGTAGCTGGGTCTGTCAGTAACAGTATCAGAGTAGCTGGGGTCTGTCAGTAACAGTATCAGAGTAGCTGGGTCTGTCAGTAACAGTATCAGAGTAGCTGGGTCTGTCAGTAACAGTATCAGAGTAGCTGGGTCTGTCAGTAACAGTATCAGAGTAGCTGGGTCTGTCAGTAACAGTATCAGAGTAGCTGGGTCTGTCAGTAACAGTATCAGAGTAGCTGGGTCTGTCAGTAACAGTATCAGAGTAGCTGGGTCTGTCAGTAACAGTATCAGAGCTAGCTGGGTCTGTCAGTATCAGAGTACAGTATCAGAGTAGCTGGGTCTGTCAGAGTAGCTGGGTCTGTAACAGTATCAGAGTAGCTGGGTCTGTCAGTAACAGTAACAGTATCAGAGTAGCTGGGTCTGTCAGTAACAGTATCAGAGTAGCTGGGTCTGTCAGTAACAGTATCAGAGTAGCTGGGTCTGTCAGTAACAGTATCAGAGTAGCTGGGTCTGTCAGTAACAGTATCAGAGTAGCTGGGTCTGTCAGTAACAGTATCAGAGTAGCTGGGTCTGTCAGTAACAGTATCAGAGTAGCTGGGTCTGTCAGTAACAGTATCAGAGTAGCTGGGTCTGTCAGTAACAGTATCAGAGTAGCTGGGTCTGTCAGTAACAGTATCAGAGTAGCTGGGTCTGTCAGTAACAGTATCAGAGTAGCTGGGTCTGTCAGTAACAGTATCAGAGTAGCTGGGTCTGTAACAGTATCAGTAACAGTATCAGAGTAGCTGGGTCTGTCAGTAACAGTATCAGAGTAGCTGGGTCTGTCAGTAACAGTATCAGAGTAGCTGGGTCTGTCTGTCAGTAACAGTATCAGAGTAGCTGGGTCTGTCAGTAACACACTATCAGAGTAGCTGGGTCTGTCAGTAACAGTATCAGAGTAGCTGGGTCTGTCAGTAACAGTATCAGAGTAGCTGGGTCTGTCAGTAACAGTATCAGAGTAGCTGGGTCTGTCAGTAACAGTATCAGAGTAGCTGGGTCTGTCAGTAACAGTATCAGAGTAGCTGGGTCTGTCAGTAACAGTATCAGAGTAGCTGGGTCTGTCAGTAACAGTATCAGAGTAGCTGGGCCCTGTCAGTAGCTCTCTGTCAGTGGGTCTGTCAGTCCCCTCAGATCATAGCTGGGTCTGTCAGTACCAGTGTAATCACAGTAGCCCTCTCTCTCTCTCTGACTCCTGCTCCATCACTCTCTCTTACTCCACCTAACCCCTCCCTCCCTCTCTCTGAATAGCCCCCATCTCTCTCTCTGTCTGGTCTCCCCTCACACACACACACACACACCAGCATTAAGCCACAGTAGGTGACCAAGTGACGTGTGACTGTGATGGAAAACAATAGTGGTTTCTGCAGGTCTGAATAGCAAAGCACCCACCCCTCAGTCCTCCAGAGGACAGACCAGGCAGAGGTAATACATGCAACACCACACACACCCTCACACCTGAATCCCACACACACACACACACACTCAGTCACTCACACTCAGACCAACACCCTAAACCCACACACACCCACAGACCTGGAAACCAGGGCCACAGTCCTCCCCTCAGACCTGGAAACCAGTTAACACGTGACAAGAAGATATCAGACACCATTTAACCCCTCAGTCCTCCCCTCAGACCTGAAACCATTTAACCCCTCAGTCCTCCCCTCAGACCTGAAACCAATAACCCCCAGTCCTCCCCCAGACCTGAAAAAGTTTAACCCCTCAGTCCTCCCCTCAGACCTGAAAACCATAACCCCCCCTAACCCCTCAGTCCTCCCCTCAGACCTGAAACCCAACCCCCCCATAACCCCTCAGACCTGAAACCCAGGCCCCCTAAACCCCTCAGTCCTCCCCTCAGACCTGAAACCAGGCCCCTCTAAACCCCTCAGACCTGAAACCCAGTTCCCCCTAAACCCCTCCGTCCTCCCCTCAGACCTGAAACCCAGGCCCCCTAAACCCCTCAGTCCTCCCCTCAGACCTGAATCCCAGGCCCCCCTAAACCCCTCAGTCCTCCCCTCAGACCTGAAACCAGGCCCCTCTAAACCCCTCAGACCTGAAACCCAGTTCCCCCTTAACCCCTCAGTCCTCCCCTACAGACCTGAAACACAGGCCCCCCTTAACCCCTCAGTCTGATATTATGATGTTGGCATTACAGTACTCATATAAGAGCTAGTCACTGATTGGCTGAGAAGACACACTCAGTACACAGGAAACACACACTGACTTCCTGTTGTTGTTGCCATGGTGATGTCATTCAGCCTGAGGAAGAGAGTCCAAACATTGTTATTACAAGTTAATCTGTCACATAAATCTCTCCCCTTCACACATACTGACCAGAGTGTGGATGTTAACCTATGGGCCACTGTTCATTGATAAACACAGAGATCATTCATCAGATGGAGTGAAAAGTACTGTTTAACACTGGGTATATAGCACATACTCCAATGCATCTTGGGTATTGTAGTTAACTATTATCTCCACCGTAGTTAAGTGTTTTAAATTCAAAGATCCATCATGAAAAGTTACATAGATTCAGAATCTCTAGTCATGTTGTGTCCTGTGACCTCGTGGGTCTCCATGACAACAGTGTTGTGGTGTGAACCACAGGACCACAACAACGGTCTGTTCCTGTTTAAAGAGGGACCGAGACGTCAGTCTCTAAAAGTCACACCCCCTAAACTAGATGACATCATAACTAGTTCATATCGACTGGCTCGGGATTTCTACTGTTATTCTAATGCAGTAAACTACAGGTTTGATGCATTCTGACTAAAGCTGATTGGCCAACTTTAGGCCCTCCTCTTCCTGTCACAATAAAAAGATGGGTTTCAGTGTTGCTCAAGAAAAGGACCTCGAGCTGAAAACAATATGGGTTTCCACTCGAGCTGAAAACTTTCGAACCAATCGCTGCTCGTATGTCCTTTCATGGTAAAGTACATCTAGTCATGAACACGGAAATACGCAGCAAAGACCTTGTTACTCAAAGACCCAGCGACTCTCTGACAGTCACCATCAGACCATCAGACCACGAGATGGACAGGCTGTGTGTCGCTCTGATTACATTCTTATGTGAGTAACTTTTTTACTGGGCCTTATAGCTGGATGATAGATGATTACAAGATGTGGTTTTATGGTTGAACAGATTTGTTATGTTATTATTGTGATGTTGTGATGACTGTGGTAAAGACATGACGTTAATATTTTCATGATGAGAAGTTTATGATGTCAAAGTGACATTCTGTGATTCATCCGAACACTGCTCCTCTGCTCCCTGTAGGTGCTGTTTCCTCCAGTCAGTTCATCCTAACACTGTTCCTCTGCTACCTGTAGGTGCTGTTTCCTCCAGTCAGTTCATCCTAACACTGTTCCTCTGCTACCTGTAGGTGCTGTTTCCTCCAGTCAGTTCATCCTAACACTGTTCCTCTGCTACCTGTAGGTGCTGTTTCCTCCAGTCAGGATGGGATCTCTGCAGCAGAGGAGGAGCTGAGAGTCAGACCAGGAGACAACATCACTCTCTACTGTGACTGTAACATAACTACTGGAGTTCACATTATCTGGTATAGGAACTGTTCTCACAAGTACCAGCCTCCTCTAGTTATTTCAACTAAGTTGTTTAGTTACATCTCTCCCCCTGGATATAATGTGGTATGGAACCCCTCTAACAACTCCTATGATCTACTGATTGAGAACATCACTGAATCTGACCTGGGACTCTACTACTGTGGGACTAAGGAGAACCAGGTAGTGGATGATGGAGGTAAAGGAGGAATTGAACAGAAAGAGTTGAACCACTATGGAAACATCACCACTAGGATTTCACTTGGTAAGAACAGTTATAATTCTGTCTTTATCTTCTGTCTGTATCTTTGGTGTTATTCATATTGTATTAGTATTGGTGTGTCTGGGTTCCTTTTTAACGAGAGGTTGAGTTGGAAGGAACGCCAAAGAATGCAACTTATTTTGAATGAACCCTCTGAGACTAATCTAAACTCATCAAATGTCTCCTCAAATTCATGTTTAAACAACCAAGAGTCATGATTAACAATATATTATTGAGAAGGTCTGATTGTTTCTAATAGTGCAGTTCTGTTTCTGTTTAATGTTGTGTCCAGACGTCAGTCCTCCTGAGTCCTCCTCCTCCTCCCCTCCTCCTGTAGACTGTGGTCTGTGTTGGATGTTGCTGTTCAGTCTGTGTCCTGTGTCTGCTCTCCTCTCCTCTCTCCTCTCCTCTGCCTGTGTCTACTCCTTCTGCAGAACAACAGGTAAACTCACTCCCTCAGTCAGGATTCACTTATTCAAACATTCATGTTTTAAGTCTGGGTAATACTCATCAGTCTAACATATTATTTAAATAATTACCTACGATTTTAACAACAATGTGTAAACATCTACTAACTTTTAACTGATATGTCCTATTTTCACCTCCAACTTGGTGTTTTAATGTTGATAACTCTTCCTCTGCAGCTCCAACTGAGACTCAGGTTCCTCTGAACAGGACGACCACCAGGGGAAGTGACAGCAGAGAGCAGACTACAGTCAGAGTGGGTGTTGTAGTTTTATTTTGGGTGGCCATCTTGATTTGGAGTCCACGTGTTTGGAAACGTAACCCTATTCACATACTATGTTTTCAATGGCATTTATAATAATTAAAAACAGAAGATAGATAGCAACAAAACATATTGTATAATATTAATGTTTATATTTCAATAATATTAACAGAATATTTAAATAATCTCTCTCTCTCTGCTTCATTTTCTGTCTCTCTCTCTCTCTCTCTCTCAGGAGGAAGGAGACCTGTGTTACGCCTCGTTGGATATCCGTCAGGGACAGAGGAGACCAAAGAAGAAGAAGACAATCAAGAACTCTGACTTCAGTACCTACTCAGCCATCAATACCAGCAGAGTGTGAGACATATACAAGCTATCAATACCAGCAGTGTGAGACCTATACCAGCTATTAAGACCAATACCAGCTATCAATACCAGCAGAGTGAGACCTATACCAGTCATCAATACCAGCAGAGTGAGACCTATACCATCCATCAATACCAGCAGAGTGAGACCTATACCAGTCATCAATACCAGCAGAGTGAGACCTATACCATCCATCAATACCAGCAGAGTGAGACCTATACCATACCATGAGACCAATACCAGCAGAGTGAGACCTATACCATCCATCAATACCAGCAGAGTGAGACCTATACCATCCATCAATGAGACCATCAGATACCAGCAGAGTGAGACCTATACCATCCATCAATACCAGCAGAGTGAGACCTATACCATCCATCAATACCAGCAGAGTGAGACCTATACCATCCATCAATACCAACAGAGTGAAACCAATAACAGTCATCAATACCAGCAGAGTGAAACCAATAACAGTCATCAATACCAGCAGAGTGAAACCTATAACAGTCATCAATACCAACAGAGTGAAACCTATAACAGTCATCAATACCAACAGAGTGAAACCAATAACAGTCATCAATACCAACAGAGTGAAACCAATAACAGTCATCAATACCAACAGAGTGAAACCAATACCATTATTGATCAGGGAGGACAAGGTATTACAGCTGTGATTGTATCAGTTATTATGTTTTTGTACTCGTATATTTTTTACTGTCGTCTGTATTCTTTCATTCACGCAATTTACCTTTTAATATAATAACAATAGTTATTTTAAAATGTTGTTTTTAAGCTCAGGGAATATATTTCAATATCTTTTGATATAGTTTCAGTTTGGAAGTTTCATTGTTGGTTTATCATTGTAATTCATGTGTGAAGTTTATTGATGTGTGTTAAAAGTAATTCTCAATAAATATTGATTCAGTTTCATTAGATTTTATTTCATTATTTAATTCTCTCCCACTATGTCAGGGGTATTGAACTCTGACCCTATGAGGTTCTTAGCCTGCTGGTTCTCTGTTCTACCTGATCATTAATTCCACCCACCTGGTATCACAGGTCTTAACCAATCCCTGATTAGAAAGAAGGAAACAGTGAAACAACACAGTGGAACTGGCTGGGAGGACCAGAGTTGAGGACACTATGGTCTCTTCCAGTTCAATGTCATGTCATTCAGTCTGACGAGGCTCCAGCAACCTCTCAGGAAGGTCTGTGTTTGGGGGTGTGGCTTATAGGTTAGTAGGTGTGGCTTATAGGTTAGTGGGTGTGGCTTATAGGTTAGTAGGTGTGGTTTATAGGCTTAGTAGGAGGCCAAAGGTGTCCGCATGCTTCCCAGAGGAAACAGTTCAGAAGAGTTTGTGGACATATTATGACAAACAAAATATTTAAGTTGCATTTTAAATTTGGGTTAGGGTTTTGATGGCTGTTCGAACACTCAACATTTTATAGGCTAAGTAGGTGGCACAGGCACTTCTTGGGGTCCCCAGGACCAAGTTTGGGAAATAATACCCTACAGTCTCCTCAATGTCAAGGTCAGTCCATTCTGTTTGAAATGATGCCCTACAGTCTCCTCCATGTTAACTACATAGGTCTCCATGTTAACTACAGTCTCCTCCATGTTAACTACAGTCTCCTCCATGTTAGAGTCTCCTCCATGTTAACTACACATGTTAGAACAGTCTCCTCCATGTTAACTACAGTCTCCTCCATGTTAACTACAGTCTCCTCCATGTTAACTACAGTCTCCTCCATGGTGGCACAGTCTTGGGGTCCCCAGGACCAAGTTTCCAGTCCCTACAGTCTCCTCCATGTTAACACAGTCTCCTCCATGTTAACTACAGTCTCCTCCATGTTAAAGTCTCCTCCATGTTAACTACAGTCTCCTCCATGTTAACTACAGTCTCCTCTACAGTCTCCTCCATGTTAACTACAGTCTCCTCCATGTTAACTACAGTCTCCTCCATGTTAACTACAGTCTCCTCCATGTTTAGTCTCCTCCACTACAGTCTCCTCCATGTTAACTACAGTCTCCTCCATGTTAACTACAGTCTCCTCCATGTTAACTACAGTCTCCTCCATGTTAACTACAGTCTCCTCCATGTTAACTACAGTCTCCTCCATGTTAACTACAGTCTCCTCCATGTTAACTACAGTCTCTCCATGTTAACTACAGTCTCCTCCATACAGTAATGTTAACTACAGTCTCCTCCATGTTAACTACAGTCTCCTCCATGTTAACTACAGTCTCCTCCATGTTACAGGTCAGGTCATTCTGTTTGAAAAGGCTCCAGCAACCTTTCAGATAGGTTTCTGTTTGAGGGTGTGGCTTATAGTCTTAGTAGGTGTGGTTTATAGGTTAGTAGGAGAGGCTCATATACTAAGAGGGTTGGCTTAGACTAGACAAGGGTGTGGCTTATAGGTTACCACATTATCATTAGAGTAGGAGAGGCTCATACTAAGATGGCTTAGACTAGATAAGGGTGTGGTTTATAGGTTAGTAGGGGCTCATATACTAAAGGGTGTGGCTTAGACTAGACAAGGGTGTGGCTTATAGGTTAGTAGGAGAGGCTCATATACTAAGAGGGTGTGGCTTAGACTAGACAAGGGTGTGGTTTATAGGCTAAGAGGGTGTGGCTTAAATGCTAAGAGGTGTGTGGCTTAGATACTAAAGGATGTGGCTTTAGAGGAAGACATATGCTGAACAGAATCACAGCAGTTTCCATAGTTACAAACACCTTGCCTTCTGTTAAAGTTGACTAAAAGTAGCTCAGTAAAGCATTCAACCACATTCCCAACAGAGTTACATAGTGAAATCAGGTTAATTATACCACATTATCAATAGATTTACATACCACATTATCAACAGAGTTACATAGTGAAATCAGGTTAATTATACCACATTATCAATCAGTGATCAGGTGAATTATGCCACAGAACAGTATAATCTCTGAAAAAGTTAATTTTATTCCAAAAAGATATTTATTACAGGTATATTCACCAACTATAAATCAGACATTAACACTAGCTCAATCCAACATAGTAAATCCATACCAATAAAATGTAGACATTTTCAAATGGTAAATACAAATGACATGGTAAAAGAAGCCACAAAAAGTTGAGTTAACCCCACAGTCTACATCAGGGGAGGAGGAGGAGGGCTCAGTTGGACGGGTTTCTGGACATAAACACAAGCATAAAATAAGAAACTTGCCTCTCATTGAGATTCTGATTCTCTGGCATAACAACATATGTAAATGTATTTTGTACGGCAACCTAAAGAAAGAAACAAGAAACAGTATTTTCTTACCAAATGAAAGTCTGGTGATGACATTTCCATGGTAGTAAACCTCTTCTTCTGTGTCACTGAGAATCCCTTCCTTGTTCACCACAGGTCTCTGCCAGCTCCCACAGTAGTAGAGTCCCAGGTCAGATTCAGAGACGTTAGTTATCAGTAGATCATAGAACTGTTGAGAACGCAACAGGAAATAGAATCGACGGACAGGATTGGATTTGGACATTCTGAAATGACTCCTGTTCCCAACGGAGCTGTTTCTGTACCAATCTGTTAACATATTGTCTTTGATGTCACAATGAAGAACAACATTGTCTCCTGGTCTGACTCTCAGCTCCACCTCTGCTGCAGAGATCCCATCCTGAGGAAACAGCACCTACAGGTAGCAGAGGAACAGTGTTAGGATGAACTGACTGGAGGACACAGCACCTACAGGTAGCAGAGGAACAGTGTTAGGATGAACTGACTGGAGGACACAGCACCTTCAGGTAGCAGAGGAACAGTGTTAGGATGAACTGACTGGAGGACACAGCACCTACAGGTAGCAGAGGAACAGTGTTAGGATGAACTGACTGGAGGACACAGCACCTACAGGTAGCAGAGGAACAGTGTTAGGATGAACTGCCTGGAGGACACAGCACCTACAAGGAGCAGAGGAACAGTGTTAGGATGAACTGACTGGAGGAAACAGCACCTACAGGTAGCAGAGGAACAGTGTTAGGATGAACTGACTGGAGGAAACAGCACCTACAGGTAGCAGAGGAACAGTGTTAGGATGAACTGACTGGAGGAAACAGCACCTACAGGTAGCAGAGGAACAGTGTTAGGATGAACTGACTGGAGGGAACAGCATTATGGTACAGCAGCATACTTCCCTCATCCTGAGAATGCAGTGGTATCCCCACCACTAGTTCATTATGGTACAGCAGCGTACTACGCTCATCCTGAGAATGCAGTGGTATCCCCACCACTAGTTCATTATGGTATATTGTTTCCCTTCAGCTCATTATTAACAGCTGTCAGTCACATGGGTCAAGAAAGATGATTCTCTTCCTCAATAGTGTGCAGTGAATTCTACTAGATGAAATCCTGTGGCGACATCGTGGCCTTTAAAGCGTATTTAATTTGTTTTAATTTGACATGTGCTACTATATAAAATGTAGTTTTGTTCACAGAGTCAAAATGCCTACTATTTAGAGCACAAGTTTGGGTGTTTGGAAACAGATAATGTGATTTAACCAGATGTTTGGTATCCATTACTGTGAGTTACAGGAGAGGTACGGTTTGGTTTAACACAGAGAATTATCAACCAGACTTAGTGATACTGTCTTTGTCCTCAATTTGTGTAGTGTCATAAAATGTAATAGTCTAGTCTTGTTTAGTCTCATAAAATGTAATAGTCTAGTCTAGTCTCAAAATGTAATAGTCTAGTCTAGTCTCAAAATGTAATAGTCTAGTCCAGTTTAGTCTCATAAAATGTAATAGTCTAGTTTAGTCTCAAAATGTAATAGTCTAGTCCAGTTTAGTCTCATAAAATGTAATAGTCTAGTCTAGTTTAGTCTCATAAAATGTAATAGTCTAGTCCAGTTTAGTCTCATAAAATGTAATAGTCTAGTCCAGTTTAGTCTCATAAAATGTAATAGTCTAGTCCAGTTTAGTCTCATAAAATGTAATAGTCTAGTCCAGTTTAGTCTCATAAAATGTAATAGTCTAGTCCAGTTTAGTCTCATAAAATGTAATAGTCTAGTCTAGTTTAGTCTCATAAAATGTAATAGTCTAGTCTAGTTTAGTCTCATAAAATGTAATAGTCTAGTCTCGTTTAGTCTCATAAAATGTAATAGTCTAGTTTAGTCTCAAAATGTAATAGTCTAGTCTAGTTTAGTCTCATAAAATGTAATAGTCTAGTCTAGTTTAGTCTCATAAAATGTAATAGTCTAGTCCAGTTTAGTCTCATAAAATGTAATAGTCTAGTCCAGTTTAGTCTCATAAAATGTAATAGTCTAGTCTAGTTTAGTCTCATAAAATGTACTAGTCTAGTCCAGTTTAGTCTCATAAAATGTAATAGTCTAGTCCAGTTTAGTCTCATAAAATGTACTAGTCTAGTCCAGTTTAGTCTCATAAAATGTAATAGTCTAGTCTAGTTTAGTCTCATAAAATGTAATAGTCTAGTTTAGTCTCATAAAATGTACTAGTCTAGTCCAGTTTAGTCTCATAAAATGTTATTTTTTATTTTTTTATTTCACCTTTATTTAACCAGGTAGGCCAGTTGAGAACAAGTTCTCATTTGCAACTGCGACCTGGCCAAGATAAAGCATAGCAGTGTGAGCAGACAACACAGAGTTACACATGGAATAAACAATTAACAAGTCAATAACACAGTAGAAAACAAAGGGGGAGTCTATATACAATGTGTGCAAAAGGCATGAGGAGGTAGGCGAATAATTACAATTTTGCAGATTAACACTGGAGTGATAAATGATCAGATGGTCATGTACAGGTAGAGATATTGGTGTGCAAAAGAGCAAGTAAATAAATAAAAACAGTATGGGGATGAGGTAGGTGAAAATGGGTGGGCTATTTACCAATAGACTATGTACAGCAGCAGCGATCGGTTAGCTGCTCAGATAGCTGATGTTTGAAGTTGGTGAGGGAGATAAAAGTCTCCAACTTCAGCGATTTTGCAATTCGTTCCAGTCACAGGCAGCAGAGTACTGGAACGAAAGGCGGCCAAATGAGGTGTTGGCTTTAGGGATGATCAGTGAGATACACCTGCTGGAGCACGTGCTACGGATGGGTGTTGCCATCGTGACCAGTGAACTGAGATAAGGCGGAGCTTTACCTAGCATGGACTTGTAGATGACCTGGAGCCAGTGGGTCTGGCGACGAATATGTAATGAGGGCCAGCCGACTAGAGCATACAGGTCGCAGTGGTGGGTGGTATAAGGTGCTTTAGTGACAAAACGGATGGCACTGTGATAGACTGCATCCAGTTTGCTGAGTAGAGTGTTGGAAGCCATTTTGTAGATGACATCGCCGAAGTCGAGGATCGGAAGGATAGTCAGTTTTACTAGGGTAAGCTTGGAGGCGTGAGTGAAGGAGGCTTTGTTGCCGAATAGAAAGCCGACTCTTGATTTGATTTTCGATTGGAGATGTTTGATATGAGTCTGGAAGGAGATTTTGCAGTCTAGCCAGACACCTAGGTACTTATAGATGTCCACATATTCAAGGTCGGAACCATCCAGGGTGGTGATGCTAGTCGGGCATGCGGGTGCAGGCAGCGATCGGTTGAAAAGCATGCATTTGGTTTTACTAGCGTTTAAGAGCAGTTGGAGGCCACGGAAGGAGTGTTGTATGGCATTGAAGCTTGTTTGGAGGTTAGATAGCACAGTGTCCAATGACGGGCCGAAAGTATATAGAATGGTGTCGTCTGCGTAGAGGTGGATCAGGGAATCGCCCGCAGCAAGAGCAACATCATTGATATATACAGAGAAAAGAGTCGGCCCGAGAATTGAACCCTGTGGCACCCCCATAGAGACTGCCAGAGGACCGGACAGCATGCCCTCCGATTTGACACACTGAACTCTGTCTGCAAAGTAATTGGTGAACCAGGCAAGGCAGTCATCCGAAAAACCGAGGCTACTGAGTCTGCCGATAAGAATATGGTGATTGACAGAGTCGAAAGCCTTGGCAAGGTCAATGAAGACGGCTGCACAGTACTGTCTTTTATCGATGGCGGTTATGATATCGTTTAGTACCTTGATTGTTGCTGAGGTGCACCCGTGACCGGCTCGGAAACCAGATTGCACAGCGGAGAAGGTACGGTGGGATTCGAGATGGTCAGTGACCTGTTTGTTGACTTGGCTTTCGAAGACCTTAGATAGGCAGGGCAGGATGGATATAGGTCTGTAACAGTTTGGGTCCAGGGTGTCTCCCCCTTTGAAGAGGGGGATGACTGCGGCAGCTTTCCAATCCTTGGGGATCTCAGACGATATGAAAGAGAGGTTGAACAGGCTGGTAATAGGGGTTGCGACAATGGCGGCGGAAAGTTTCAGAAATAGGGGGTCCAGATTGTCAAGCCCAGCTGATTTGTACGGGTCCAGGTTTTGCAGCTCTTTCAGAACATCTGCTATCTGGATTTGGGTAAAGGAGAACCTGGAGAGGCTTGGGCGAGGAGCTGCCGGGGGCAGAGCTGTTGGCCGAGGTTGGAGTAGCCAGGCGGAAGGCATGGCCAGCCGTTGAGAAATGCTTATTGAAGTTTTCGATAATCATGGATTTATCGGTGGTGACCGTGTTACCTAGCCTCAGTGCAGTGGGCAGCTGGGAGGAGGTGCTCTTGTTCTCCATGGACTTCACAGTGTCCCAGAACTTTTTGGAGTTGGAGCTACAGGATGCAAACTTCTGCCTGAAGAAGCTGGCCTTAGCTTTCCTGACCGACTGTGTGTATTGGTTCCGGACTTCCCTGAACAGTTGCATATCCCGGGGACTATTTGATGCTATTGCAGTCCGCCACAGGATGTTTTTGTGCTGGTCGAGGGCAGTCAGGTCTGGGGTGAACCAAGGACTGTATCTGTTCTTAGTTCTGCATTTTTTGAACGGAGCATGCTTATCTAAAATGGTGAGGAAGTTACTTTTAAAGAATGACCAGGCATCCTCAACTGACGGGATGAGGTCAATGTCCTTCCAGGATACCCGGGCCAGGTCGATTAGAAAGGCCTGCTCACAGAAGTGTTTTAGGGAGCGTTTGACAGTGATGAGGGGTGGTCGTTTGACTGCGGCTCCGTAGCGGATACAGGCAATGAGGCAGTGATCGCTGAGATCCTGGTTGAAGACAGCGGAGGTGTATTTGGAGGGCCAGTTGGTCAGGATGACGTCTATGAGGGTGCCCTTGTTTACAGAGTTAGGGTTGTACCTGGTGGGTTCCTTGATGATTTGTGTGAGATTGAGGGCATCTAGCTTAGATTGTAGGACTGGCGGGGTGTTAAGCATATCCCAGTTTAGGTCACCTAACAGAACAAACTCTGAGGCTAGATGGGGGGCGATCAATTCACAAATGGTGTCCAGGGCACAGCTGGGGGCTGAGGGGGGGTCGGTAGCAGGCGGCAACAGTGAGAGACTTATTTCTGGAGAGAGTAATTTTCAAAATTAGTAGTTCGAACTGTTTGGGTATGGACCTGGAAAGTATGACATTACTTTGCAGGCTCTCTCTGCAGTAGACTGCAACTCCTCCCCCTTTAGCAGTTCTATCTTGACGGAAGATGTTATAGTTGGGTATGGAAATCTCTGAATTTTTGGTGGCCTTCCTGAGCCAGGATTCAGACACAGCAAGGACATCAGGGTTAGCAGAGTGTGCTAGAGCAGTGAGTAAAACAAACTTAGGGAGGAGGCTTCTGATGTTGACATGCATGAAACCAAGGCTTTTTCGATCACAGAAGTCAACAAATGAGGGTGCCTGGGGACATGCAGGGCCTGGGTTTACCTCCACATCACCCGCGGAACAGAGAAGGAGTAGTATGAGGGTGCGGCTAAAGGCTATCAAAACTGGTCGCCTAGAGCGTTGGGGACAGAGAATAAGAGGAGCAGGTTTCTGGGCATGGTAGAATATATTCAGGGCATAATGCGCAGACAGGGGTATGGTGGGGTGCGGGTACAGCGGGGGTAAGCCCAGGCACTGGGTGATGATGAGAGAGGTTGTGTCTCTGGACATGCTGGTTGTAATGGGTGAGGTCACCGCATGTGTGGGAGGTGGGACAAAGGAGTTATCAGGGGTATGAAGAGTAGAACTAGGGGCTCCATTGTGAACTAGAACAATGATAACTAACCTGAGCAACAGTATACAAGGCATATTGACATTTGAGAGAGACATACAGCGAGGCATACAGTAATCACAGGTGTTGAATTGGGAAAGCTAGCTTAAACAGTAGGTGAGACAACAGCTAATCAGCTAGCACAACAACAGCAGGTAAAATGGCGTTGACTAGGCAACGGGGCCGACAGATAAAACATAAACAAGCAGAATGGAGTACTGTGATTAATGGACAGTCCAGAGTGCATCAGCTATGTAGCCAAGAGATCAGTGTCCAGGGGGCAGCGGTGGATGGGGCAGGGAAGCTGGACTGGCGAGTGTTATCCAGGTTGAAAAAAAAGTTAACAATGACTAAATAGCTTGTAGCTAGTTAGCTTCTTAGCTTCTGTAATAGTCTAGTCCAGTTTAGTCTCATAAAATGTAATAGTCTAGTCTAGTTTAGTCTCATAAAATGTAATAGTCTAGTCCAGTTTAGTCTCATAAAATGTAATAGTCTAGTCTAGTTTAGTCTCAGAAAATGTAATAGTCTAGTCTAGTTTAGTCTCATAAAATGTAATAGTCTAGTTTAGTCTCATAAAATGTAATAGTCTAGTTTAGTTTAGTCTCATAAAATGTAATAGTCTAGTCCAGTTTAGTCTCATAAAATGTAATAGTCTAGTCTAGTTTAGTCTCATAAAATGTAATAGTCTAGTCCAGTTTAGTCTCATAAAATGTAATAGTCTAGTCTAGTTTAGTCTCAGAAAATGTAATAGTCTAGTCTAGTTTAGTCTCATAAAATGTAAGTCTAGTTTAGTCTCAAAATGTAATAGTATGGTTTAGTTTAGTCTCATAAAATGTAATAGTATGGTTTAGTTTAGTCTCATAAAATGTAATAGTCTAGTTTAGTCTCAAAATGTAATAGTCTAGTCTAGTTTAGTCTCATAAAATGTAATAGTCTAGTTTAGTCTCAAAATGTAATAGTATGGTTTAGTTTAGTCTCATAAAATGCCAGTGTGAAGGGGTCCGTTCGATTTTAGAAGATGCTTCCTTATTCAAATAAATACATGTTTTGCTCCATGAAGTAATCCAACAATGTGTACTATCTTGTTAATTTCAAGTCTTCTTTTATTGATGGAGACAGGTGGGTCCACCCCAAAGTGCCATGTCATGATGACAGACACCCGTCTCGACCAATGAGGGAAGATTTGAAGTCAACTATTTGTGGCATGCGCCCGAAGAGCACTTGAAGTCAGCATTAGTTCGCAACACATTTTTTTCTTGAGGCAAGACATAGAGATAGATAGAAGACTCATCTTTATATCTGTGACAGCACGGGTAGCGCCATTGAGGCTACAACCCATTGAAATCCCGAAGCAGTTGACCACTTTAAAATGGTGGAACAATGATGGAAGCCCTCAATGGCGATGACCACGCTACAATGGCCTTTTGGCCACTACAGAACTCTATCATTCTCTATGAGGCAAACTGAAGTTTAAGTAGCCGAAGTCTACGCTCTTTCGTTGGGAGGGAAATTGTCAACAGTAGTGATGGTTTTGTTCTCGTCATTAGACAGATTACATTTTTTCACCTGAGAAATACTGCACCAAACATATTTGTTAGACATACAAATTGCGCGACTTAGACTTCTGTTTAATCTCCGATTGATTCTGGCTACTTTGATGAAGTTGTTGCGTTTTGTCGTCTCAAGCCTACCTCAGTGGTCTCAAGAGGAACAAACAGTAACATCGCCGCTTTGTTTTCGTGTTTTAAGGGAGTATGCGAGCTCAGACGTTCACTTCGCATTGCGGAAGTCTGCTAGGAACAAACCGAAACTACAGTATGTATGCGGACTCTCAGTATTGAGCTCTTGGTTTGGAGCCTGGGACATATGTTCCTGTTGGTCGAAAGAGGAAACTCTGTAAACAAGCTCATGAAAAGGAGAGTCAAGATTCAGCGAAGGGGAACAATGCAAGGCTACTGGCTGCAAACATCTTAGTCTCCTGTCACTCAGCCAATAAGAATCTACTCATCATTGACCAGAAAATTAAAATGGATATTTCGCTTTTTCGATTGAATGCAACCCTTCACATTTAAACGTCATATTTTTAATCACAATAATACAATAAATCTAGTCAACCGTAAAACCACAAATAAATTAGTTATACTGTAGGAATAAGGCCCAGTGAAACAAAAGTTTACCCACTTAAGAATGCAATCAGATCGACACACAGCCTGTCCATCTCGTAGTCTGATGGTGAATGTAGCTGTAATGCGGATATTAGTTAGTATACTGGGTACAGAACCATACAAGAATAGACGCAACACTTCTACCATGTCCTCTCATGTTCACACCCTTTGACTTGAGCTTGTTCGTCTAAAGGACTGACGGTAAATGTTAATTAGGCGGCTCCACACAACGCAAACGCAACCACGGTGCGAGTTCTAGATACTTTTGTGAGGCTACATTCTTGGAATGGACCATATATGACGCGGTGTCACTCTGTTTGCACAGGTTGTGTAGGGAGGGCTCCTTTAGCCCCCTAAGGTCGATGTCCACGTCCCCGCGGAAATCGAATTTGCATTATAAAACAATCCCCATTAAAAAATATATTTTTTACCTATCTATTTTTTTATTTAAATATTATTTTTCTTTACACTGCATTGTTGGCTATGGTCTTGGATGTACGCATTTCACTGTGTTCCTTGTCAATCATTGGCTTATTGGTGAAATCAGCAGTCTGACAATATCTTCTATAAGTAAATCAATTAAACCTTTATTGATGCAGACAGAAGTTGACAAAGGGAACACATCATCTATGTTTCAGAGTAAGTTCTGCACCCCACCTAAGGGCACAGCTGATTATATACATGTGGTCACTACCTGGTGGTATGATCACCTACGTCAATGTGTGTGTGTATCAATAAGCTGAGGTTACCTTATAAAGTAACCTGGTACAGTGCTTCTCTGAATTCATTAGCATTGACCACTGTCACACAATATCAACATGTCAAAACCAGACAGTGGTTACTTCTCTTTATCTAGTTTCTGTCTGACTCAGACCCAGCCTGCAAGCCCACTCTCACAACAGTGGAGGGCCTAACCACAAAGACTATTATATATATTATAGTTGCCTGTATTGATGGATGGTAATAGTGGCAGAGTTTAGACACATAGAATGGCACTATCTGGTATTTATAAGTATCTGGCTTATATATATTGATGGATGGTATAGGTCTCACACTCTGCTGGTATTGATGGATGGTATAGGTCTCACTCTGCTGGTATTGATGACTGGTATAGGTCTCACTCTGCTGGTATTGATGGATGGTATAGGTCTCACTCTGCTGGTATTGATGGATGGTATAGGTCTCACTCTGCTGGTATTGATGGCTGGTATAGGTCTCACTCTGCTGGTATTGATGGATGGTATAGGTCTCACTCTTTGCTGGTATTGATGACTGGTATAGGTCTCACTCTGCTGGTATTGATGGATGGTATAGGTCTCATGGATTGGACTGGTATAGGTCTCACTCTGCTGGTATTGATGACTGGTATAGGTCTCACTCTGCTGGTATTGATGGAGGTCTCACTCTGCTGGTATTGATGACTGGTATAGGTCTCACTCTGCTGGTATTGATGGATGGTATAGGTCTCACTCTGCTGGTATTGATGGATGGTATAGGTCTCACTCTGCTGGTATTGATGGCTGGTATAGGTCTCACTCTGCTGGTATTGATGGATGGTATAGGTCTCACTCTTTGCTGGTATTGATGACTGGTATAGGTCTCACTCTGCTGGTATTGATGGATGGTATAGGTCTCACTCTTTGCTATTGATGCTGGTATAGGTCTCACTCTGCTGGTATTGATGATGGTATAGGTCTCACTCTGCTGGTATTGATGGATGGTATAGGTCTCACTCTGCTGGTATTGATGGCTGGTATAGGTCTCTCTGCTGGTATTGATGGATGGTATAGGTCTCACTCTGCTGGTATTGATGGATGGTATAGGTCTCACTCTGCTGGTATTGATGGATGGTATAGGTCTCACTCTGCTGGTATTGATGGATGGTATAGGTCTCACTCTGCTGGTATTGATGGCTGGTATTGATGGATGGTATAGGTCTCACTCTGCTGGTATTGATGGATGGTATAGGTCTCACTCTGCTGGTATTGATGACTGGTATAGGTCTCACTCTGCTGGTATTGATGGATGGTATAGGTCTCACTCTGCTGGTATTGATGGATGGTTGTCTCACTCTGCTGGTATTGATGGCTGGTATAGGTCTCACTCTGCTGGTGATTGATGCTGGTATTGATGACTGGTATAGGTCTCACTCTGCTGGTATTGATGGATGGTATAGGTCTCACTTTGCTGGTATTGATGGACTCTCACTCTGTCTCACTCTGCTGGTATTGATGGCTGGTATAGGTCTCAGGTCTCACTCTGCTGCTGGTATGGTATAGGTCTCATGTCTCACTCTGCTGGTATTGATGGATGGTATATGGTATTGATGGAGGTCTCACTCTGCTGGTATTGATTGATGGATAGGTCTCACTCTGCTGGTATAGGTCTCACTCTGCTGGTATTGATGGCTGGTATAGGTCTCACTCTGCTGGTATTGATTGATGGTCTCACTCTGGTATAGGTCTCACTCTGCTGGTATTGATGGCTGGTATAGGTCTCACTCTGCTGGTATTGATGGCTGGTATAGGTCTCACTCTGCTGGTATTGATGGCTGGTATAGGTCTCACTCTGCTGGTATTGATGGCTGGTATAGGTCTCACTCTGCTGGTATTGATGGCTGGTATAGGTCTCACTCTGCTGGTATTGATGGATGGTATAGGTCTCACTCTGCTGGTATTGATGGCTGGTATAGGTCTCACTCTGCTGGTATTGATGGATGGTATAGGTCTCACTCTCTGCTGGTATTGATAGCTGGTATAGGACTCACTCTGCTGGTATTGATGGATGGTATAGGTCTCACTCTGCTGGTATTGATGGATGGTATAGGTCTCACTCTGCTGGTATTGATGGCTGGTATAGGTCTCACTCTGCTGGTATTGATGGATGGTATAGGTCTCTCACTGCTGGTATTGATGCTATAGGTCTCACTCTGCTGGTATTGATGGCTGGTATAGGTCTCTGCTGGTATTGATGGCAGGTCTCTGCTGGTATTGATGGATGGTATAGGTCTCACTCTGCTGGTATTGATGGACTGGTATAGGTCTCACTCTGCTGGTATTGATGGCTGGTATAGGTCTCACTCTGCTGGTATTCTGCTGGTATTGATGGATGGTATAGGTCTCACTCTGCTGGTATTGATGGATGGTATAGGTCTCACTCTGCTGGTATTGATGGATGGTATAGGTCTCACTCTGCTGGTATTGATGGATGGTATAGGTCTCACTCTGCTGGTATTGATGGCTGGTATAGGTCTCACTCTGCTGGTATTGATGGATGGTATAGGTCTCACTCTGCTGGTATTGATGGCTGGTATAGGTCTCACTCTGCTGGTATTGATCTCAGGTCTCACTCTGCTGGTAGGTCTCACTCTGCTGGTATTGATGGCTGGTATAGGTCTCACACTCTGCTGGTATTGATGGATGGTATAGGTCTCACACTCTGCTGGTATTGATGGATGGTATAGGTCTCACTCTGCTGGTATTGATGGGTGGTATAGGTCTCACACTCTGCTGGTATTGATGGATGGTATAGGTCTCACTCTGCTGGTATTGATGGGTGGTATAGGTCTCACACTCTGCTGGTATTGTATGGTCTCACACTGATGGTATTGATGGATGGTCTCTCACTCTGCTGGTATTGATGGCTGGTATAGGTCTCACTCTGCTGATGGTAGGTCTCATCTGATGTATTGATGGCTGGTATAGGTCTCCTCTGATGGTATAGGTCTCCCTCTGATGTATTGATGGCTGGTGTAGGTCTCACACTGCTGGTATTGATGAATGGTTAGGTCTGACTCTGCTGGTATTGATGACTGGTATAGGTCTCATACTCTGCTGGTATTGATGGTTGGCATAGGTCTCACTCTGATGGTATTGATGGGTGCGAAGGTTCTGAATCAGAGAGAGAAAAAGGACGAGAGAGATATTCTATTAATCATATTTTAATATGAATGATTTATCATCATATGTTAGGATTATACATGACTTGTAGTTTCTTTGTAACTTCTGTTATAAATGATTCTATCTGCCATTGAAAATACTCTTTGACTCAGGCTGGGTTACCAAACATATGGACTTCAAATCAAGATGGCTACCCAAAATAAAACTACAACACCCACTCTGACTGTAGTCTGCTCTCTGCTGTCACTTCCCTGGTGGTCGTCCTGTTCAGAGGAATCTGAGTCTCAGTTGGAGCTGCAGAGGAAGAGTTATCACCAATTAAACAACAAGTTTGAGGTCAAACTAGGACACATCAGTGAAAAGTTAGAAGATGTTTACATATTGTTGTTAAAATCGTAGGTAATTATTTAAATAATATGTTAGACTGATTAGTATTACCCAGACTTAAAACATGAATGAGTGATTAAGTGAATCAAATCAAATCAAATCAAATCAAATCCTGACTGAGGGAGTGAGTTTACCTGTTGTTCTGCAGAAGGAGTAGACACAGGCAGAGGAGAGGAGAGAGGAGAGGAGAGCAGACACAGGACACAGACTGAACAGCAACATCCAACACAGACCAGTCTACATCAGGTGTTCTGGCATCTGAACAAAACACACAGGAATAAATGGAGGACTATGATCATAGAGCTCATTCTCCTTTCATTCAAGGAAACCAGACATGCTATACCGCAATCAAATATACAGCCATTAAGTAAATAGAGAATTATTTTGATTTTACCAAATGAAAGCCTTCTCATGACATGTCCATAGTGGTAGACATTTGTCTGTTCAATACGTTGCTCATTCTCCATATTTCTCTCTATAGTCCCACAGTAGTAGAGTCCCAGGTCAGATTCAGTGATGTTCTCAATCAGTAGATCATAGGACATGTTATAGTGGTTCCAGAACATTGTATACCGAGGGAGAGGATTGAGGAAATGAGATGACAAACGGTTATAATATGTAATAACAAGAGGAGGCTGGTGCTCATGTGAACAATTCCTGAACCAGACTGTGTACATTTCACTTGTTGTTCTACAGTCACTATAGAGAGTGATGTTGTCTCCTGGTCTGACTCTCAGCTCTACCTCTGCTGCAGAGATCCCATCCTGACTGGAGGAAACAGCACCTACAGGTAGCAGAGGAACAGTGTTAGGATGAACTGACTGGAGGAAACAGCACCTACAGGTAGCAGAGGAACAGTGTTAGGATGAACTGACTGGAGGAAACAGCACCTACAGGTAGCAGAGGAACAGTGTTAGGATGAACTGACTGGAGGAAACAGCAGGTAGCAGAGGAACACAGGAACTGACTGGAGGAAACAGCACAGAGTGTTAGGATGAACTGACTGCACCTACAGGTAAACAGTGTTAGGATGAACTGAGGAAACAGCACCTACAGAGCAGAGGAACAGTGTTAGGATGAACTGACTGGAGGAAACAGCACCTACAGGTAGCAGAGGAACAGTGTTAGGATGAACTGACTGGAGGAAACAGCACCTACAGGTAGCAGAGGACAATAGGGAGCAATGGCAACAACAGAGCTGTGGCAACAACAGAGAGCTATGGCAACAACAGAGAGCTATGGCAACAACAGAGAACTGTGGCAACAACAGAGAGCTGTGGCAACAACAGAGCTATGGCAACAACAGAGAGCTATGGCAACAACAGAGAGCTATGGCAACAACAGAGCTATGGCAACAAAGAGCTATGGCAACAAAAGAGCTATGGCAACAACAGAGAGCTGTGGCAACAACAGAGCTATGGCAACAACAGAGAGCTATGGCAACAACAGAACAACAGAGAGCTATGGCAACAACAGAGAGCTGTGGCAACAACAGAGCTATGGCAACAACAGAGAGCTATGGCAACAACAGAGAGCTATGGCAACAACAGAGAGCTGTGGCAACAACAGAGAGCTGTGGCAACAACAAGCAACAGAGAGCTATGGCAACAACAGAGAGCTATGGCAACAACAGAGAGCTATGGCAACAACAGAGACTGTGGCAACAACAGAGAGCTGTGGCAACAACAGAGAGCTGTGGCAACAACAGAGAGCTGTGGCAACAACAGCAACAAGAGCTGTGGCAACAACAGAGAGCTGTGGCAACAACAGAGCTGTGGCAACAACAGAGAGCTGTGGCAACAACAGAGATGGCTGTGGCAACAACAGAGCTATGGCAACAACAGAGCTATGGCAACAACAGAGAGCTATGGCAACAACAGAGAGCTATGGCAACAACAGAGAGCTATGGCAACAGAGAGCTGTGGCAACAACAGAGAGCTGTGGCAACAACAGAGAGCTGTGGCAACAACAGAGAGCTGTGGCAACAACAGAGAGCTGTGGCAACAACAGAGAGCTATGGCAACAACAGAGAGCTGTGGCAGAGCTGTGGCAACAGAGAGCTGTGGCAACAACAGAGCTATGGCAACAACAGAGAGCTGGCAACAACAGAGAGCTATGGCAACAATGGCAACAACAGAGAGCTGTGGCAACAACAGTGAGCTGTGGCAACAACAACAACAGAGCTGTGGCAACAACAGAGCTATGGCAACAACAGAGAGCTGTGGCAACAACAGAGAGCTATGGCAACAACAGAGAGCTATGGCAACAACAGAGAGCTATGGCAACAACAGAGAGCTGTGGCAACAACAGAGAGCTATGGCAACAACAGAGAGCTATGGCAACAACAGAGCTATGGCAACAACAGAGAGCTATGGCAACAACAGAGCTATGGAGAGCTATGGCAACAACAGAGAGCTATGGCAACAACAGAGCTATGGCAACAAACAGAGCTATGGCAACAACAGAGAGCTATGGCAACAACAGAGAGCTATGGCAACAACAGAGAGCTATGGCAACAACAGAGAGCTATGGCAACAACAGAGAGCTATGGCAACAACAGAGAGCTATGGCAACAACAGAGCTATGGCAACAACAGAGCTATGGCAACAACAGAGCTATGGCAACAACAGAGAGCTATGGCAACAACAGAGCTATGGCAACAACAGAGAGCTATGGCAACAACAGAGAGCTATGGCAACAACAGAGAGCTATGGCAAGCTATGGCAACAGAGAGCTATGGCAACAACAGAGAGCTATGGCAACAACAGAGAACTGTGGCAACAACAGAGAACTGTGGCAACAACAGAGATATGGCAACAGCAGAGAGCTATGGCAACAACAGAGAGCTGTGGCAACAACAGAGCTATGGCAACAACAGAGCTATGGCAAAAACAGAGAGCTATGGCAACAACAGAGAGCTGTGGCAACAACAGAGCTATGGCAACAACAGAGAGCTATGGCAACAACAGAGAGCTGTGGCAACAACAGAGAGCTGTGGCAACAACAGAGCTATGGCAACAACAGAGAGCTATGGCAACAACAGAGAGCTGTGGCAACAACAGAGAGCTGTGGCAACAACAGAGAGCTGTGGCAACAACAGAGCTATGGCAACAACAGAGAGCTGTGGCAACAACAGAGAGCTGTATCAACAACAGAGAGCTGTGGCAACAACAGAGCTATGGCAACAACAGAGAGCTATGGCAACAACAGAGAGCTATGGCAACAACAGAGAGCTATGGCAACAACAGAGAGCTGTGGCAACAACAGAGCTATGGCAACAACAGAGAGCTATGGCAACAACAGAGAGCTATGGCAACAACAGAGAGCTATGGCAACAACAGAGAGCTGTGGCAACAACAGAGAGCTATGGCAAAAACAGAGAGCTGGCAACAACAGAGAGCTATGGCAACAACAGAGAGCTATGGCAACAACAGAGAGCTATGGCAACAACAGAGCTATGGCAACAACAGAGCTATGGCAACAACAGAGCTATGGCAACAACAGAGCTATGGCAACAACAGAGCTATGGCAACAACAGAGAGCTATGGCAACAACAGAGAGCTATGGCAACAACAGAGCTATGGCAACAACAGAGAGCTATGGCAACAACAGAGAGCTATGGCAACAACAGAGAGCTATGGCAACAACAGAGAACTGTGGCAACAACAGAGAACTGTGGCAACAACAGAGCTATGGCAACAGCAGAGAGCTATGGCAACAACAGAGAGCTATGGCAACAACAGAGAGCTATGGCAACAACAGAGCTATGGCAACAACAGAGAGCTGTGGCAACAACAGAGCTATGGCAACAACAGAGAGCTATGGCAACAACAGAGCTATGGCAACAACAGAGCTATGGCAACAACAGAGCTATGGCAACAACAGAGCTATGGCAACACCAGAGAGCTATGGCAACAACAGAGAGCTATGGCAACAACAGAGCTATGGCAACAACAGAGAGCTATGGCAACAACAGAGAACTGTGGCAACAACAGAGAACTGTGGCAACAACAGAGCTATGGCAACAGCAGAGAGCTATGGCAACAACAGAGAGCTGTGGCAACAACAGAGCTATGGCAACAACAGAGCTATGGCAACAACAGAGAGCTGTGGCAACAACAGAGAGCTATGGCAACAACAGAGAGCTATGGCAACAACAGAGAGCTGTGGCAACAACAGAGAGCTATGGCAACAACAGAGAACTGTGGCAACAACAGAGCTATGGCAACAACAGAGAGCTGTACCAACAACAGAGAGCTGTAGCAACAACAGAGAGCTGTGGCAACAACAGAGAGCTATAGCATGCCATCATCCTCCATAGACAAAGATAGGATGCAAAGTAAAAGCACGTACACATACACTCTTCGTAAAAAAGGTGCAATCTAGAACCTCAAAGGGTTCTTTAACTGTCCCCATACGAGTCCATCTGGTGGTCTGATGGTCTGATGGTGATTGTCAGAGAGTAGCTGGGTCTTTGCTGCGTATTTCCGTGTTCATGACTAGATGTACTTTACCATGAAAGGACATACGAGCAGCGATTGGTTCGATGGAGTGGAACGTTTTCAGCTCGAGGTCCTTTTCTCTGAAACCCATATTGTGACAGGAAGAGGAGGGTCGAGCATCGGACAGGTTTCACACCGACATGACGTCACTGGAAAATATTCAGCTTCTTTGAGGTGGTCGTTGTAGATAGCAACACCTAAATAGCAACACATGGGGCGGCAGGGTAGCCTAGTGGTTAGAGCGTTGGACTAGCAACCAGACTAACTTGCAGCACATGGTCAAAGTCAACCTACTGCAACATCATTAAACACAACATGAAGAACCAAACAATAATTTTGATGTCACTTTGATCCTTGACAGAGAAGACTTGAGACAGAGACCTATCTTTAGACAGAGACCTATCTTGAGACAGGCCTATCTTGAGACAGAGACCTATCATGAGACAGAGACCTATCTTGAGACAGAGACCTATCTTGAGACAGAGGCCTATCTTGAGACAGGCCTATCATTAGACAGAGACCTATCATGAGACAGAGACAGCCTATCTTGAGACAGAGACCTATCTTGAGACAGAGGCCTATCTTGAGACAGAGGCCTATCTTGAGACAGAGGCCTATCTTGAGACAGAGGCCTATCTTGAGACAGAGACCTATCTTGAGACAGAGACCTATCATGAGACAGAGACCTATCATGAGACAGAGACCTATCTTGAGACAGAGACCTATCATGAGACAGAGACCTATCTTGAGACAGAGACCTATCTTGAGACAGATACCTATCTTGAGACAGAGGCCTATCTTGAGACAGAGGCCTATCTTGAGACAGAGACCTATCTTGAGACAGAGGCCTATCTTGAGACAGAGGCCTATCTTGAGACAGAGGCCTATCTTGAGACAGAGGCCTATCTTGAGACAGAGGCCTATCTTGAGACAGAGACCTATCTTGAGACAGAGGCCTATCTTGAGACAGAGGCCTATCTTGAGACAGAGGCCTATCTTGAGACAGAGGCCTATCTTGAGACAGAGGCCTATCTTGAGACAGAGGCCTATCTTGAGACAGAGGCCTATCTTGAGACAGAGACCTATCTTGAGACAGAGGCCTATCTTGAGACAGAGACCTATCTTGAGACAGAGACCTATCTTGAGACAGAGACCTATCTTGAGACAGAGACCTATCATGAGACAGAGACCTATCATGAGACAGAGACCTATCATGAGACAGAGACCTATCATGAGACAGAGACCTATCTTGAGACAGAGGCCTATCTTGAGACAGGCCTATCATTAGACAGAGACCTACAGTGCCTTGCGAAAATATTCGGCCCCCTTGAACTGTGCGACCTTTTGCCACATTTCAGGCTTCAAACATAAAGATATAAAACTGTATTTTTTTGTGAAGAATCAACAACAAGTGGGACACAATCATGAAGTGGAACGACATTTATTGGATATTTCAAACTTTTTTAACAAATCAAAAACTAAAAAATTGGGCGTGCAAAATTATTCAGCCCCTTTACTTTCAGTGCAGCAAACTCTCTCCAGAAGTTCAGTGAGGATCTCTGAATGATCCAATGTTGACCTAAATGACTAACGATGATAAATACAATCCACCTGTGTGTAATCAAGTCTCCGTATAAATGCACCTGCACTGTGATAGTCTCAGAGGTCCGTTAGAAGCGCAGAGAGAATCATGAAGAACAAGGAACACACCAGGCAGGTCCGAGATACTGTTGTGAAGAAGTTTAAAGCCGGATTTGGATACAAAAATATTTCCCAAGCTTTAAACATCCCAAGGAGCACTGTGCAAGCGATAATATTGAAATGGAAGGAGTATCAGACCACTGCAAATCTACCAAGACCTGGCCGTCCCTCTAAACTTTCAGCTCATACAAGGAGAAGACTGATCAGAGATGCAGCCAAGAGGCCCATGATCACTCTGGATGAACTGCAGAGATCTACAGCTGAGGTGGGAGACTATGTCCATAGGACAACAATCAGTCGTATATTGCACAAATCTGGCCTTTATGGAAGAGTGGCAAGAAGAAAGCCATTTCTTAAAGATATCCATAAAAAGTGTCGTTTAAAGTTTGCCACAAGCCACCTGGGAGACACACCAAACATGTGGAAGAAGGTGCTCTGGTCAAATGAAACCAAAATTGAACTTTTTGGCAACAATGCAAAACGTTATGTTTGGCGTGAAAGCAACACAGCTCATCACCCTGACCACACCATCCCCACTGTCAAACATGGTGGTGGCAGCATCATGGTTTGGGCCTGCTTTTCTTCAGCAGGAACAGGGAAGATGGTTAAAATTGATGGGAAGATGGATGGAGCCAAATACAGGACCATTCTGGAAGAAAACCTGATGGAGTCTGCAAAAGACCTGAGACTGGGACGGAGATTTGTCTTCCAACAAGACAATGATCCAAAACATAAAGCAAAATCTACAATGGAATGGTTAAAAAATAAACATATCCAGGTGTTAGAATGGCCAAGTCAAAGTCCAGACCTGAATCCAATCGAGAATCTGTGGAAAGAACTGAAAACTGCTGTTCACAAATGATCTCCATCCAACCTCACTGAGCTCGAGCTGTTTTGCAAGGAGGAATGGGAAAAAATTTCAGTCTCTCGATGTGCAAAACTGATAGAGACATACCCCAAGCGACTTACAGCTGTAATCGCAGCAAAAGGTGGCGCTACAAAGTATTAACTTAAGGGGGCTGAATAATTTTGCACGCCCAATTTTTCAGTTTTTGATTTGTTAAAAAAGTTTGAAATATCCAATAAATGTCGTTCCACTTCATGATTGTGTCCCACTTGTTGATTCTTCACAAAAAAAATACAGTTTTATATCTTTATGTTTGAAGCCTGAAATGTGGCAAAAGGTCGCAAAGTTCAAGGGGGCCGAATACTTTCGCAAGGCACTGTGATGTAAATGTATCGCTAGCCACTTTAAACAATGCTACCTTATATAATGTTACTTACCCTACATTGTTCATCTCATATGCATACGTAGATACTGTACTCTATATCATCGACTGCATCCTTATGTAATACATGTATCACTAGCCACTTTAACTATGCCACTTGGTTTACATACTTATCTCATATGTATATACTGTACTCGATATCATCTACTGTATCTTGCCTATGCTGCTCTGTACCATCACTCATTCATATATCCTTATGTACATATTCTTTATCCCCTTACACTGTGTATGACAGTAGTTTTTTTGGAATTGTTAGTTAGATTACTTGCTCGTTATTACTGCATTGTCGGAACTAGAAGCACAAGCATTTCTAGTGTGCCTAGACAGCGAATATGCTACGGGTATATGTATGCCCGCGGGCCTCTTGCCTAAACACTCCCTAGGTGCCTTCCCCTTTCCCCCTGGGAACAAATGAAACAGAATATTAAACAATTTTAAACAAACTAAGAAACAAAAGGATGTCAAATAAGCTCTATCTGAGCAACAAACTCACAGAACATACCACTTTCCAACAAAATCAACCTCTATCACAATCAATCTCAGCAATCCCTACCTCCAGCAAAATCTCTACCTCCAAAAAGAAGAGATCTCCCCCCTGAACAGAACACTGGCTTTTATATAGTGTCAGAAGGAATGGGTAATTGGAGACAGCTGCGTCTTGACGAGGGGGCGGGGTCAGCTCTCCAATTAGCCCTGGAGTCGACCAATCAGCTGCTTGAGGGATTTCAGGTAGCCATTTCCTGAAATAAACACATGTAAATACACAAACTACAACACATAATCTGGGGAACGTAACAACCACACCCCTTAGTTTCTAAAACCACACCCCTTAGCTTATAAACCACACCCCTTAGTTTCTAAAACCACACCCCTTAGCTTCTAAAATCACACCCCTTAGTTCCTAAAACCACACCCCTTAGCTTCTATAACCACACCCCTTAGTTTCTAAGACATAACACTTAGCTTCTAAAACCACACCCCTTAGTTTCTAAGTACTTCCGGCGCCGACAGAGATGGCCGCCTCGCTTCGCGTTCCTAGGAAACTATGCAGTTTTTTGTTTTTTTACGTGTTATTTCTTCCACTAGTACCCCAGGTCATCTTAGGTTTCATTACATACAGTCGAGAAGAACTACTGAATATAAGATCAGCGTCAACTCACCATCAGTACGACCAAGAATATGTTTTTCGCGACGCGGATCCTGTGTTCTGCCTTACAACCAGGACAACGGAGTGGATTCCATGCAGCTAGCAGACACATTGATGGCTCTGAACGAACTTTATTTAACTCTCTGCAAACTGGAAACGATTTATCCAGAGGCTGTATTCATTGTAGCTGGGGATTTTAACAAGGCTAATCTGAAAACAAGACTCCCTAAATTTTATCAGCATATCGATTGCGCAACCAGGGGTGGAAAGACCCTGGATCATTGTTACTCTAACTTCCGCGACGCATATAGGGCCCTGCCCCGCCCCCTTTTCGGAAAAGCTGACCACGACTCCATTTTGTTGATCCCTGCCTACAGACAGAAACTAAAACAAGAGGCTCCCACGCTGAGGTCTGTCCAACGCTGGTCCGACCAAGCTGACTCCACACTCCAAGACTGCTTCCATCACGTGGACTGGGAGATGTTTCGTATTGCGTCAGACAACAACATTGACGAATACGCTGATTCGGTGTGCGAGTTCATTAGAACGTGCGTTGAAGATGTCGTTCCCATAGCAACGATTAAAACATTCCCTAACCAGAAACCGTGGATTGATGGCAGCATTCGTGTGAAACTGAAAGCGTGAACCACTACTTTTAATCAGGGCAAGGTGTCTGGTAACATGACTGAATATAAACAGTGCAGCTATTCCCTCCGCAAGGCTATCAAACAAGCTAAGCGCCAGTACAGAGACAAAGTAGAATCTCAATTCAACGGCTCAGACACAAGAGGCATGTGGCAGGGTCTACAGTCAATCACGGACTACAGGAAGAAATCCAGCCCAGTCACGGACCAGGATGTCTTGCTCCCAGGCAGACTAAATAACTTTTTTGCCCGCTTTGAGGACAATACAGTGCCACTGACACGGCCTGCAACGAAAACATGCGGTCTCTCCTTCACTGCAGCCGAGGTGAGTAAGACATTTAAACGTGTTAACCCTCGCAAGGCTGCAGGCCCAGACGGCATCCCCAGCCGCGCCCTCAGAGCATGCGCAGACCAGCTGGCCGGTGTGTTTACGGACATATTCAATCAATCCCTATACCAGTCTGCTGTTCCCACATGCTTCAAGAAGGCCACCATTGTTCCTGTTCCCAAGAAAGCTAAGGTAACTGAGCTAAACGACTACCGCCCCGTAGCACTCACATCCGTCATCATGAAGTGCTTTGAGAGACTAGTCAAGGACCATATCACCTCCACCCTACCTGACACCCTAGACCCACTCCAATTTGCTTACCGCCCAAATAGGTCCACAGACAATGCAATCTCAACCACACTGCACACTGCCCTAACCCATCTGGACAAGAGGAATACCTATGTGAGAATGCTGTTCATCGACTACAGCTCGGCATTCAACACCATAGTACCCTCCAAGCTCGTCATCAAGCTCGAGACCCTGGGTCTCGACCCCGCCCTGTGCAACTGGGTACTGGACTTCCTGACGGGCCGCCCCCAGGTGGTGAGGGTAGGCAACAACATCTCCTCCCCGCTGATCCTCAACACTGGGGCCCCACAAGGGTGCGTTCTGAGCCCTCTCCTGTACTCCCTGTTCACCCACGACTGCGTGGCCACGCACGCCTCCAACTCAATCATCAAGTTTGCGGACGACACAACAGTGGTAGGCTTGATTACCAACAACGACGAGACGGCCTACAGGGAGGAGGTGAGGGCCCTCGGAGTGTGGTGTCAGGAAAATAACCTCACACTCAACGTCAACAAAACTAAGGAGATGATTGTGGACTTCAGAAAACAGCAGAGGGAACACCCCCATCCACATCGATGGAACAGTAGTGGAGAGGGTAGCAAGTTTTAAGTTCCTCGGCATACACATCACAGACAAACTGAATTGGTCCACTCACACAGACAGCATCGTGAAGAAGGCGCAGCAGCGCCTCTTCAACCTCAGGAGGCTGAAGAAATTCGGCTTGTCACCAAAAGCACTCACAAACTTCTACAGATGCACAATCGAGAGCATCCTGGCGGGCTGTATCACCGCCTGGTATGGCAACTGCACCGCCCTCAACCGTAAGGCTCTCCAGAGGGTAGTGAGGTCTGCACAACGCATCACCGGGGCAAACTACCTGCCCTCCAGGACACCTACACCACCCGATGCTACAGGAAGGCCATAAAGATCATCAAGGACATCAACCACCCGAGCCACTGCCTGTTCACCCCGCTGTCATCCAGAAGGCGAGGTCAGTACAGGTGCATCAAAGCTGGGACCGAGAGACTGAAAAACAGCTTCTATCTCAAGGCCATCAGACTGTTAAACAGCCACCACTAACATTGAGTGGCTGCTGCCAACACACTGTCAATGACACTGACTCAACTCCAGCCACTTTAATAATGGGAATTGATGGGAAATGATGTAAATATATCACTAGCCACTTTAAACAATGCTACCTTATATAATGTTACCTACCCTACATTATTCATCTCATATGCATACGTATATACTGTACTCTATATCATCGACTGCATCCTTATGTAATACATGTATCACTAGCCACTTTAACTATGCCACTTGGTTTACATACTCATCTCATATGTATGTACTGTACTCGATATCATCTACTGTATCTTGCCTATGCTGCTCTGTACCATCATTCATTCATATATCCTTATGTACATATTCTTTATCCCCTTACACTGTGTATAAGACAGTAGTTTTTTTTGGAATTGTTAGTTAGATTACTTGTTCGTTATTACTGCATTGTCGGAACTAGAAGCACAAGCATTTCGTTACACTCGCATTAACATCTGCTAACCATGTGTATGTGACAAATAACATTTGATTTGATTTGATTTGAAGACATAACACTTAGCTTATAAACCACACCCCTTAACCTTCAACCTCTGGTTATGCATCTCGATCATCCTCTAAAGCCACACCCTCTTTGCAGTTAAGCCACACCCCTTCACATCTAAGCCACACCCTCAAATACATCTGAAAGGTTTGCTGGATCATTTGTCAAACCAAAAACCATGACCTTGTAATCAGAGACTTTAAGGGGAGACAAAGAACAATTAAATAAAATCTACTTAATCTGAATCAATATTTATACAGCTTCATTAACACATATCAATACACTTACAAATGGAAGACAAGGAACTTTCACAACTACAATTACAAACTAAAAATATATCAAGAGCTATGTAACCATATTCCTCGAGCTTAAAAACATTTTCTAACTCACTATTGTATTTTTGTTAAAAGGCAACAACTAAAACAATGAAAAAATAAACACAACAACATAAAAAAATAGTCACTCGTCAAAACTGTTGTTGTCACATCTGGTCCTCCCAGCTATGGCTGGTGTAGGTCTCACTCTGCTGGTATTGATGGCTGGTATAGGTCTCACTCTGCTGGTATTGATGGCTGGTATAGGTCTCACTCTGCTGGTATTGATGGCTGGTATAGGTCTCACACTCTGCTGGTATTGATGGCTGGTCTCACACTCTGCTGGTATTGATGGATGGTATAGGTCTCACTCTGCTGGTATTGATGGCTGGTATAGGTCTCACTCTGCTGGTATTGATGGCTGGTATAGGTCTCACTCTGCTGGTATTGATGGATGGTATAGGTCTCACTCTGCTGGTCTGCTAGGTCTCACACTCTGCTGGTATTGATGGCTGGTATAGGTCTCACACTCTGCTGGTATTGATGGATGGCTGGTAGGTCACTCTGCTGGTAGGTCTCACACTCTGCTGGTATTGATGGCTGGATGGTGGTATAGGTCTCACTCTGCTGGTATTGATGGCTGGTATAGGTCTCACTCTGCTGGTATTGATGGCTGGTAGGTCTCACTCTGCTGGTATTGAGGTCTCACACTCTGCTGGTATTGATGGCTGGTATAGGTCTCACACTCTGCTGGTATTGATGGCTGGTATAGGTCTCACACTCTGCTGGTATTGATGGAAGGTATAGGTCTCACACTCTGCTGGTATTGGTGGATGGTATAGGTCTCACTCTGCTGGTATTTATGGCTGGTATTGGTCTCACACTCTGCTGGTATTGATGGATGGTATAGGTCTCACTCTGCTGGTATAAATGGCTGGTATAGGTTTCACTCTGCTGGTATAATTGGCTGGTATAGGTCTCACTCTGCTGGTATTGATGGCTGGTATAGGTCTCACTCTGCTGGTATTGATGGCTGGTATAGGTCTCACTCTGCTGGTATAAATGGCTGGTATAGGTCTCACTCTGCTGGTATTGATGGATGGTATAGGTCTCACTCTGCTGGTATTGATTTTGGTATAGGTGACGGATGGTAGGTCTCACACTCTGCTGGTATTGATGGCTGGTATAGGTCTCACTCTGCTGGTATTGATGGCTGGTATAGGTCTCACTCTGCTGGTATTGATGGCTGGTATAGGTCTCACTCTGCTGGTATTGATGGCTGGTATAGGTCTCACTCTGCTGGTATAAATGGCTGGTATAGGTCTCACTCTGCTGGTATTGATGGCTGGTATAGGTCTCACTCTGCTGGTATTGATGGATGGTATAGGTCTCACTCTGCTGGTATTGATGGATGGTATAGGTCTCACTCTGCTGGTATTGATGGATGGTATAGGTCTCACACTCTGCTGCTATTGATGGATGGTATAGGTCTCACACTCTGCTGGTATTGATGGCTGGTATAGGTCTCACACTCTGCTGGTATTGATGGAAGGTATAGGTCTCACACTCTGCTGGTATTGGTGGATGGTATAGGTCTCACTCTGCTGGTATTTATGGCTGGTATTGGTCTCACACTCTGCTGGTATTGATGGATGGTATTGGTCTCACTCTGCTGGTATAAATGGCTGGTATAGGTTTCACTCTGCTTGTATAATTGGCTGGTATAGGTCTCACTCTGCTGGTATTGATGGCTGGTATAGGTCTCACTCTGCTGGTATTGATGGATGGTATAGGTCACACTCTGCTGGTATTGATGGCTGGTATAGGTCTCACTCTGCTGGTATTGATGTTTGGTATAGGTCTCACACTCTGCTGGTATTGACGGATGGTACACGTCTCACACTCTGCTGGTATTGATGGCTGGTATAGGTCTCACTCTGCTGGTATTGATGGCTGGTATAGGTCTCACTCTGTTGGTATTGATGGCTGGTATAGGTCTCACTCTGCTGGTATGGCTGGATAGGCTGCTGGTATGGTGGTATAGGTCTCACTCTGCTGGTATTGATGGATGGTATGGCTGGTATTGATGGATGGATAGGTCTCACTCTGCTGGTATAGGTCTCACTCTGCTGGTATTGATGGATGGTATAGGTTTCACTCTGATGGTATTGATGGCTGGTATAGGTCTCACTCTGCTGGTATTGATGGATGGTATAGGTCTCACACTCTGCTGGTATTGATGGCTGGTATAGGTTTCACTCTGATGGTATTGATGGATGGTATAGGTCTCACACTCTGCTGGTATTGATGGATGGTATATGTCTCACTCTGCTTGTATTGATGGATGGTATAGGTCTCACACTCTGCTGGTATTGATGGATGGTATAGGTATCACACTCTGCTGGTATTGATGGATGGTATAGGTCTCACTCTGCTGGTATTGATGGCTGGTATAGGTCTCACTCTGCTGGTATTGATGGATGGTATAGGTCTCACTCTGCTGGTATAAATGGCTGGTATAGGTCTCACTCTGCTGGTATTGATGGCTGGTATAGGACTCACTCTGCTGGTATTGATGGCTGGTATAGGTCTCACTCTGCTGGTATAAATGGCTGGTATAGGTCTCACTCTGCTGGTATAAATGGCTGGTATAGGTCTCACTCTGCTGGTATTGATGGCTGGTATAGGTCTCACTCTGCTGGTATGATGATGGCTGGTATAGGTCTCACTCTGCTGGTATTGATGGCTGGTATAGGTCTCACACTCTGCTGGTATTGACGGATGGTACACGTCTCACACTCTGCTGGTATTGATGGCTGGTATAGGTCTCACTCTGCTGGTATTGATGGATGGTATAGGTCACACTCTGCTGGTATTGATGGCTGGTATAGGTCTCACTCTGCTGGTATTGATGGATGGTATAGGTCTCACTCTGCTGGTATAAATGGCTGGTATAGGTCTCACTCTGCTGGTATTGATGGCTGGTATAGGACTCACTCTGCTGGTATTGATGGCTGGTATAGGTCTCACTCTGCTGGTATTGATGGCTGGTATAGGTCTCAATGGCTGGTATAGGTCTCACTCTGCTGGTATAAATGGCTGGTATAGGTCTCACTCTGCTGGTATTGATGGCTGGTATTGGTCTCACTCTACTGGTATTGATGGCTGGTATAGGTCTCACTCTGCTGGTATTGATGGCTGGTATAGGTCTCACACTCTGCTGGTATAAATGGCTGGTATAAGTCTCACTCTGCTGGTATTGATGGCTGGTATAGGTCTCACACTCTCCTGGTATTAATGGATGGTATAGGTCTCACTCTGCTGGTATTGATGGATGGTATAGGTCTAACACTCTGCTGGTATTGACGGATGGTACACGTCTCACACTCTGCTGGTATTGATGGCTGGTATAGGTCTCACTCTGCTGGTATTGATGGCTGGTATAGGTCTCACTCTGCTGGTATTGATGGGTGGTATAGGTCTCACTCTGCTGGTATTGATGGCTGGTATAGGTCTCACTCTGCTGGTATTGATGGATGGTATAGGTGTCACTCTGTTGGTATTTATGGCTGGTATAGGTCTCACTCTGTTGGTATTGATGGATGGTATAGGTCTCACTCTGCTGGTATTGATAGCTGGTATAGGACTCACTCTGCTGGTATTGATGGCTTGTATAGGTCTCACTCTGCTGGTATTTATGGCTGGTATAGGTCTCACTCTGCTGGTATAAATGGCTGGTATAGGTCTCACTCTGCTGGTATTGATGGCTGGTATAGGTCTCACTCTGCTGGTATTGATTGATGGTATAGGTCTCACACTCTGCTGGTATTGATGGCTGGTATAGGTCTCACACTGCTGGTATTGATGGATGGTATAGGTCTCACTCTGCTGGTATAAATGGCTGGTATAGGTCTCACTCTGCTGGTATTGATGGCTGGTATAGCTCTCACTCTGCTGGTATTGATGGATGGTATAGGTCTCACTCTGCTGGTATTGATGGCTGGTATAGGTCTCACACTCCACTGGTATTGATGGATGGTATAGGTCTCACACTCTGCTGGTATTGATGGCTGAGTAGGTACTGAAGTCAGAGTTCTGGACTGTCTTCTTCTTTGGTGTCCTCGGTCCCTGACGGATATCCAACGAGGCGTAAAACAGGTCTCCTTAGAGAGAGAGAGAGAGAGAGAGAGTTAGAGAGAGAGAGAGAGAGAGAGAGAGAGAGAGAGAGGCTTTTGCCTTCTGTTCTTAATGATTATACATCCCATTGAATAAGGCTGGGTTAACAAACACATGGACTACAAATCAAGATGGCCACCCCTAAAAGAACTAAATATCCCAGTCTGACTCTACCTGTACTCTGCTCTCACTTCCCCTGATGGTCGTCTTGATCTGAGAGTCAGTTGGAGCTGAAGAGGAAGAGTTTATCACCATTAAAACAAGTCTGAGGTCAAACAAGGACAATAATACGACTGATTCAGAAAACAGAGACATTCAAATAATGAGAGACTGAAAAGTAAGTAGAAGACTGACTATGAGAGGAAGTGAGAGAGTCAGTTGACCTGTTGTTCTGCAGAAGGAGTAGACACAGCTGGAGGAGAGGAGAGAGGAGAGGAGAGCAGACACAGGACACAGACTGAACAGCAACATCCAACACAGCCCACCGTCTACATCTGGGGAGGAGGGCTCAGTTGGACGGGTTTCTGGACATAAACACAAGCATAAAATAAGAAACTTGCCTCTCATTGAGATTCTGATTCTCTGGCATAACAACATATGTAAATGTATTTTGTACGGCAACCTAAAGAAAGAAACAAGAAACAGTATTTTCTTACCAAATGAAAGTCTGGTGATGACATTTCCATGGTGGTAGACATCTTTTCCTGTGTCACTGAGAATCCCTTCCTTGTTCACCACAGGTATCTGCCAGCTCCCACAGTAGTAGAGTCCCAGGTCAGATTCAGAGACGTTAGTTATTAGTAGATCTGTAGAACTGTTCCAGAACGCAACAGGAAATAGAATCGAGGACAGGATTGTCCTGATCTCTCTGTCTAGAGGGGAAATTCTGAAATGACTGACTAGAGGATTCCCAATGGAGCTGTTTCTGTACCAATAATGTATCCAGTTACCAGAGTCTTTGATGTCACAATGAAGAACAACGTTGTCTCCTGGTCTGACTCTCAGCTCCACCTCTGCTGCAGAGATCCCATCCTGACTGGAGGAAACAGCACCTACAGGTAGCAGAGGAACAGTGTTAGGATGAACTGACTGTAGCAGAGGAACACAGGATGAACCTACAGGTAGCAGAGGAACAGTGTTAGGATGAACTGACTGGAGGAAACAGCACCTACAGGTAGCAGAGGAACAGTGTTAGGATGAACTGACTGGAGGAAACAGCACCTACAGGTAGCAGAGGAACAGTGTTAGGATGAACTGACTGGAGGAAACAGAACTGAACTGAACTGAGGAAACAGCACCTACAGGTAGCAGAGGAACAGTGTTAGGATGAACTGACTGGAGGAAACAGTACAGGTAGCAGAGGAACAGTGTTAGGATGAATCACAGAATGTCACTTTGACATCATAAACTTCTCCTCATGAAAATATTAACGTCTTGTCTTTTCCACAGTCATCACAACATCACAATAATAAGATAACAAATCTGTTCAACCATAAAACCACATCTTGTAATCATCTATCATCCAGCTATAAGGCCCAGTAAAAAGTTACTCACATAAGAATGTAATCAGAGCGACACACAGCCTGTCCATCTCGTGGTCTGATGGTCTGATGGTGACTGTCAGAGAGTAGCTGGGTCTTTGCTGCGTATTTCCGTGTTCATGACTAGATGTACTTTACCATGAAAGGACATACGAGCAGCGATTGGTTCGATCGAGTGGAAAGTTTTCAGCTCGAGGTCCTTTTCTCTGAAACCCATATTGTGACAGGAAGAGGAGGGTCGAGCATCGAGGTCGACAGGTTTCACAACATTAGTAGTGGTCAATGTATGTATATGTATGTTTACATGGGTTTCAGGTCTGTAGGGGAGGACTGAGGGGTTTAGGGGGGCCTGGGTTTCAGGTCTGAGGGGAGGACTGAGGGGTTTAGGGGGGCCTGGTTTCCAGGTCTGAGGGGAGGACTGAGGGGTTTAGGGGGCCTGGGTTTCCAGGTCTGAGGTCTGGGAGGACTGAGGGGGGGTTTAGGGGTTAAATGGGCCTGAGGGGTTAAATGCTATTCAGGTCTGAGGGGAGGGAGGGGGCTATTCAGGTCTGAGGGGAGGACTGAGGGGTTAAATGCTATTCAGGTCTGAGGGGAGGACTGAGGGGTTAAATGCTATTCAGGTCTGTACAAACCACAATCAGTTATATCTTCTTGTCACGTGTCAACTGCTTCACCAGCGCTACTGTGGCCCTGCAAATGTGTGTGTGTGTGTGTGTGTGTGTGTGTGTGTGTGTGTGTGTGTGTGTGTGTGTGTGTCAGTGTGTGAGTGTGTGTGTGTGAGTGTGTGTGTGAGTGTGTGTGTGAGTGTGTGTGTGTGTGTGTGTGTGTGTGTGTGTGTGTGTGTGTGTGTGTGTGTGTGTGTGTGTGTGTGTGTGTGTGTGTGTGTGTGTGTGTGTGTGTGTGTGTGTGTGTGTGTGTGTGTGTGTGTGTGTGTGTGTGTGTGTGTGTGTGTGTGTGTGTGTGTGTGTGTGTTACCTCTGCCTCTCTGTCCTCTGGGAGGGAGGAGGTGGTTTGGTGCAGACCTGCAGAAACCACAATTGTTTTCCATCACTGTCACACGTCACTTGGTCACCTACTGTGGCTTACGCTGGTGTGTGTGTGTGTGGGTGTCTCTGGGAAGAGAGAGAGGGGAGACCAGAGAGAGAGAGGGGGGCAGAGAGAGAGAGAGAGAGAGAGACCCAGCTACTCTGATACTGTTACTGACAGACCCAGCTACTCTGATACTGTTACTGACAGACCCAGCTACTCTGATACTGTTACTGACAGACCCAGCTACTCTGATACTGTTACTGACAGACCCAGCTACTCTGATACTGTTACTGACAGACCCAGCTACTCTGATACTGTTACTGACAGACCCAGCTACTCTGATACTGTTACTGACAGACCCAGCTACTCTGATACTGTTACTGACAGACCCAGCTACTCTGATACTGTTACTGACAGACCCAGCTACTCTGATACTGTTACTGACAGACCCAGCTACTCTGATACTGTTACTGACAGACCCAGCTACTCTGATACTGTTACTGACAGACCCAGCTACTCTGATACTGATACTGACAGACCCAGCTACTCTGATACTGTTACTGACAGACCCAGCTACTCTGATACTGTTACTGACAGACCCAGCTACTCTGATACTGTTACTGACAGACCCAGCTACTCAGATACTGTTACTGACAGACCCAGCTACTCTGATACTGTTACTGACAGACCCAGCTACTCTGATACTGTTACTGACAGACCCAGCTAATCTGATACTGTTACTGACAGACCCAGCTCCTCTGATACTCCTCCACAGGCCCCCCCTTGACCCCTCAGACCTGAAACCCAGGCCCCCCTTAACCCCTCAGACCTGAAACCCAGTTCCCCCTTAACTCCTCCCCTACAGAGCAGCAGCACTAGCTGTGTAAACCACAACCTCACACACATAGGACTATATATGATAAATGATAAACACATATAAACACATGTAAACACATATAAACACATATAAACACATGTAAACACATGTAAACACATATAAACACATATAAACACATATAAACACATATAAACACATATAAACACATATAAACACATATAAACACATATAAACACATATAAACACATATAAACACATATAAACACATATAAACACATATAAACACATATAAACACATATAAACACATATAAACACATATAAACACATATAAACACATATAAACACATATAAACACATATAAACACATATAAACACATATAAACACATATAAACACATATAAACACATATAAACACATATAAACACATATAAACACATATAAACACATATAAACACATATAAACAAACACATATAAACACATATAAACACATATAAACACATATAAACACATATAAACACATATAAACACATATAAACACATATAAACACATATAAACACATATAAACACATAAACACATATAAACACATAAACACATAAACACATATAAACACATGTAAACACATATAAACACATATAAACACATATAAACACATATAAACACATATAAACACATATAAACATATACATACATTGACCACTACTAATGATGTTAAGTCTCATATTATGATGTTGACATTACAGTACTCATATAAGAGATAGTCATTGATTGGCTGAGAAGACACACTCGGTACACAGGAAACCCACACTTCCTGTTGCTGTTGCCATGGTGCTGTCTGTCTGTGTGTCTGTGTGTCTCTGTCTACCGTTTGGCCTGAGGAAAAGAGGACATCCAAGTTATAAATAGTTGTTCATCCATGGTGCTGCTGATGATAAACTCACATTTCACACTGAGTGCATTTCTCACTCTGTATATGTCCCATTTGTTTTCCAACTAATCCTGAACAAAAAGACATTAAGAGAATAGACACAGCTGTACCATCACATCCTCTCCAGAGCATCATGGATATTGTAGTTTCTGCTTGTAGTTTCTGGCTGACTTCAATTCAGGGTGTCCAAGATTGGAAAGGCCTTGATGTTTGGTGGATAAATACTACATTTTGTGATTCATGAAATAGTTAATGCAGATCAGGTTTTAAATGTTATGATTACTGGATGTTCATCATTTCATCAATCAAACATTAATACTGACAGGATACTGGTATAGAGACCAGCCTTATCCTCTGTCTCAAGATCAATCCAACATTAATACTGACAGGATACTGGTATAGAGACCAGCCTTATCCTCTGTCTCAAGATCAATCCAACATTAATACTGACAGGATACTGGTATAGAGACCAGCCTTATCCTCTGTCTCAAGATCAATCCAACATTAATACTAACAGGATACTGGTATAGTGACCAGCCTTATCCTCTGTCTCAAGATCAATCCAACATTAATACTAACAGGATACTGGTATAGAGACCAGCCTTATCCTCTGTCTCAAGATCGGCCTCTGTCTCAAAACAGGTCTCTGTCTCATGATAGGCCTCTGTCTCAAGATAGGCCTCTGTCTCAAGACAGGTCTTTGTCTCAAGATAGGCCTCTGTCTCAAGATAGGCCTCTGTCTCAAGACAGGGCTCTGTCTCAAGATAGGTCTCTGTCTCATGATAGGCCTCTGTCTCAAGACAGGTCTCTGTCTCAAGATAGGCCTCTGTCTCAAGATAGGTCTCTGTCTCAAGATAGGCCTCTGTCTCAAGATAGGTCTCTGTCTCAAGATAGGCCTCTGTCTCAAGATAGGCCTCTGTCTCTCTGTCTCAAGATAGGTCTCTGTCTCATGATAGGCCTCTGTCTCAAGACAGGTCTCTGTCTCAAGATAGGCCTCTGTCTCAAGACAGGTCTCTGTCTCAAGATAGGTCTCTGTCTCATGATAGGCCTCTGTCTCAAGATAGGTCTCTGTCTCAAGATAGGTCTCTGTCTCATGATAGGCCTCTGTCTCAAGATAGGTCTCTGTCTCAAGATAGGTCTCTGTCTCAAGATAGGTCTCTGTCTCAAGATAGGTCTCTGTCTCAAGTCTTCTCTGTCAAGGATCAAAGTGACATCAACATTAGTGTTTGGTTCTTCATGGTGTGTTTAATGATGTTGCAGTAGGTTTACTTTGACCATGATTCATTTTTTAAAATTGTACCTTTATTTAACTAGGCAAGTCAGTTAAGAACAAATTCTTATTTTCAATGACGGCCTACTAGGGAACAGTGGGTTAACTGCCTTTTCAGGGGCAGAACGACAGTTTTGTACCTTGTCAGCTAAGGGATTTAAACTTGTTTGTTTTACTGGGTCTAATAGCTGCCTGATATCTGATTCCTTCATGTGGTTTTATGACTAGATGTGTTATTGAGATGTTTGATGACTGTGATGTTTGCTATATTTCTGTATGTAGAGAAGTTTATGATGAACAAAATGTGTAGTTTTTCCTAACACTGTTCCTCTGCTACCTGTAGGTGCTGTTTCCTCCAGTCAGTTCATCCTAACACTGTTCCTCTGCTACCTGTAGGTGCTGTTTCCTGCAGTCAGGATGGGATCTCTGCAGCAGAGGAGGAGCTGAGAGTCAGACCAGGAGACAACATCACTCTCTACTGTGACTGTAACATAACTACTGGAGTTCACATTATGTGGTATAGGAACTGTTCTCACAGGTACCAGCCTCCTCTAGTTATTTCAATTTATGACTTTTACCAAGATCTACAGGACATTCCCAACCCTTTCCCTGGATATAATTTGGTGTGGAACCCCTCTAACAACTCCTATGATCTACTGATTGAGAACATCACTGAATCTGACCTGGGACTCTACTACTGTGGGACTGTGGAGAAGAAGGTAGTGGAAGATGGAGGTAAAGGAGGAATTGAACAGAAAGAGTTGAACCACTATGGAAACATCACCACTAGGATTTCACTTGGTAAGAACAGTTATAATTCTGTCTTTATCTTCTGTCTGTATCTTTGGTGTTATTCATATTGTATTAGTATTGGTGTGTCTGGGTTCCTTTGAACGAGAGGTTGAGTTGGAAGGAACGCCAAAGAATGCAACTTATTTTGAATGAACCCTCTGAGACTAATCTAAACTCATCAAATGTCTCCTCAAATTCATGTTTAAACAACCAAGAGTCATGACTAACAATATATTATTGAGAAGGTCTTGATTGTTTCTAATAGTGCAGTTCTGTTTCTGTTTAATGTTGTGTCCAGACGTCAGTCCTCCTGAGTCCTCCTCCTCCTCCCCTCCTCCTGTAGACTGTGGTCTGTGTTGGATGTTGCTGTTCAGTCTGTGTCCTGTGTCTGCTCTCCTCTCCTCTCTCCTCTCCTCTGCCTGTGTCTACTCCTTCTGCAGAACAACAGGTAAACTCACTCCCTCAGTCAGGATTAACTTATCACTCATTCATGTTTTAAGTCTGGGTAATACGAATCAGTCTAACATATTATTTAAATAATTACCTACGATTTTAACAACAATAAGTAAACATCTACTATCTTTTAACTGATATGTTCTATTTTCAACTCAAACTTGTTGTTTTGATGGTGATAACTCTTCCTCTGCAGCTCCAACTGAGACTCAGGTTCCTCTGAACAGGACGACCACCAGGGGAAGTGACAGCAGAGAGCAGACTACAGTCAGAGTGGGTGTTGTAGTTTTATTCTGGGTGGCCATCTTGATTTGTAGTCCATGTGTTTGGAAACCCTACCCTATTCACAAAGTATTTTTTCCAATGCATTTATAATAACTAAAAACAGAAGATAGATAGCAACAAAACATATTGTATAATATTAATGTTTATATTTCAATAATATTAACAGAATATTTAAATAATCTCTCTCTCTCTCTGCTTCATTTTCTGTCTCTCTCTCTCTCTCTCTCTCTCTCTCTCTCTCTCTCTCTCTCTCTCTCTCTCTCTCTCTCTCTCTCTCTCTCTCAGGAGGAAGGAGACTTGTGTTATGCCTCGTTGGATATCCGTCAGGGACAGAGGAGACCAAAGAAGAAGAAGACAACCAAGAACTCTGACTTCAGTACATACTCAGACATCAATACCAGCAGAGTGTGAGACATAAACCATCCATCAATACCAGCAGCGAGTGAGACCTATACCAGCCATCAATACCAGCAGAGTGAGACCTATACCAGCCATCAATACCAGCAGAGTGAGACCTATACCATCCATCAATACCAGCAGAGTGAGACCTATACCAGCTATTAAGACCAATACCAGCCATCAATACCAGCAGAGTGAGATCTATACCAGTCATCAATACCAGCAGAGTGTGAGACCTATACCAGTCATCAATACCAGCAGAGTGAGACCTATACCAGCCATCAATACCAGCAGAGTGAGACCTATACCAGCCATCAATACCAGCAGAGTGAGACCTATACCAGCCATCAATACCAGCAGAGTGAGACCTATACCATCCATCAATACCAGCAGAGTGAGACCTATACCATCCATCAATACCAGCAGAGTGAGACCTATACCATCCATCAATACCAGCAGAGTGAGACCTATACCAGCCATCAATACCAGCAGAGTGAGACCTATACCATCCATCAATACCAGCAGAGTGAGACCTATACCAGCCATCAATACCAGCAGAGTGAGACCTATACCATCCATCAATACCAGCAGAGTGAGACCTATACCATCCATCAATACCAGCAGAGTGAAACCAATAACAGTCATCAATACCAACAGAGTGAAACCAATAACAGTCATCAATACCAACAGAGTGAAACCAATAACAGTCATCAATACCAGCAGAGTGAAACCAATAACAGTCATCAATACCAACAGAGTGAAACCAATAACAGTCATCAATACCAGCAGAGTGAGACCTATACCATCCATCAATACCAGCAGAGTGAAACCAATAACAGTCATCAATAGTAGAGTAGACACAGAAGAAGGAGAGGAGAGAGGAGAGGAGAGCAGACACAGGACACAGACTGAACAGCATCATCCAACACAGCCCACAGTCTACATCAGGGGAGGAGGAGGAGGGCTCAGTAGGACGGGTTTCTGGACATAAACACAAGCATAAAATAAGAAACTTGTCTCTCATTGAGATTCTGATTCTCTGGCATTACAACATATGTAAATGTATTTTGTACGGCAACCTAAAGAAAGAAACAAGAAACAGTATTTTCTTACCAAATGAAAGTCTGGTGATGACATTTCCATGGTAGTAGACCTCTTCTTCTGTGTCACTGAGAATCCCTTCCTTGTTCACCACAGGTCTCTGCCAGCTCCCACAGTAGTAGAGTCCCAGGTCAGATTCAGAGACGTTAGTTATCAGTAGATCATAGAACTGTTGAGAACGCAACAGGAAATAGAATCGACGGACAGGATTGGATTTGGACATTCTGAAATGACTCCTGTTCCCAACGGAGCTGTTTCTGTACCAATCTGTTAACATATTGTCTTTGATGTCACAATGAAGAACAACATTGTCTCCTGGTCTGACTCTCAGCTCCACCTCTGCTGCAGAGATCCCATCCTGACTGGAGGAAACAGCACCTACAGGGAGCAGAGGAACAGTGTTAGGATGAACTGACTGGAGGAAACAGCACCTACAGGTAGCAGAGGAACAGTGTTAGGATGAACTGACTGGAGGACACAGCACCTACAGGTAGCAGAGGAACAGTGTTAGGATGAACTGACTGGAGGACACAGCACCTACAAGGAGCAGAGGAACAGTGTTAGGATGAACTGACTGGAGGACACAGCACCTACAGGTAGCAGAGGAACAGTGTTAGGATGAACTGACTGGAGGACACAGCACCTACAGGTAGCAGAGGAACAGTGTTAGGATGAACTGACTGGAGGACACAGAACCTACAGGTAGCAGAGGAACAGTGTTAGGATGAACTGACTGGAGGAAACAGCACCTACAGGGAGCAGAGGAACAGTGTTAGGATGAACTGCCTGGAGGACACAGCACCTACAAGGAGCAGAGGAACAGTGTTAGGATGAACTGACTGGAGGAAACAGCACCTACAGGTAGCAGAGGAACAGTGTTAGGATGAACTGACTGGAGGAAACAGCATTATGGTACAGCAGCATACTTCCCTCATCCTGAGAATGCAGTGGTATCCCCACCACTAGTTCATTATGGTACAGCAGCGTACTACGCTCATCCTGAGAATGCAGTGGTATCCCCACCACTAGTTCATTATGGTACAGCAGCATACTTCCCTCATCCTGAGAATGCAGTGGTATCCCCACCACTAGTTCATTATGGTACAGCAGCGTACTACGCTCATCCTGAGAATGCAGTGGTATCCCCACCACTAGTTCATTATGGTACAGCAGCGTACTACGCTCATCCTGAGAATGCAGTGGTATCCCCACCACTAGTTCATTATGGTATATTGTTTCCCTTCAGCTCATTATTAACAGCTGTCAGTCACATGGGTCAAGAAAGATGATTCTCTTCCTCAATAGTGTGCAGTGAATTCTACTAGATGAAATCCTGACATTAATACGACATCGTGGCCTTTAAAGCGTATTTAATTTGTTTTAATTTGACATGTGCTACTATATAAAATGTAGTTTTGTTCACAGAGTCAAAATGCCTACTATTTAGAGCACAAGTTTGGGTGTTTGGAAACAGATAATGTGATTTAACCAGATGTTTGGTATCCATTACTGTGAGTTACAGGAGAGGTACGGTTTGGTTTAACACAGAGAATTATCAACCAGACTTAGTGATACTGTCTTTGTCCTCAATTTGTGTAGTGTCATAAAATGTAATAGTCTAGTCTTGTTTAGTCTCATAAAATGTAATAGTCTAGTCTCAAAATGTAATAGTCTAGTCTAGTCTCAAAATGTAATAGTCTAGTCCAGTTTAGTCTCATAAAATGTAATAGTCTAGTTTAGTCTCAAAATGTAATAGTCTAGTCCAGTTTAGTCTCATAAAATGTAATAGTCTAGTCCAGTTTAGTCTCATAAAATGTAATAGTCTAGTCCAGTTTAGTCTCATAAAATGTAATAGTCTAGTCCAGTTTAGTCTCATAAAATGTAATAGTCTAGTCCAGTTTAGTCTCATAAAATGTAATAGTCTAGTCTAGTTTAGTCTCATAAAATGTACTAGTCTAGTTTAGTCTCATAAAATGTACTAGTCTAGTCCAGTTTAGTCTCATAAAATGTTATTTTTTATTTTTTTTATTTCACCTTTATTTAACCAGGTAGGCCAGTTGAGAACAAGTTCTCATTTGCAACTGCGACCTGGCCAAGATAAAGCATAGCAGTGTGAGCAGACAACACAGAGTTACACATGGAATAAACAATTAACAAGTCAATAACACAGTAGAAAACAAAGGGGGGAGTCTATATACAATGTGTGCAAAAGGCATGAGGAGGTAGGCGAATAATTACAATTTTGCAGATTAACACTGGAGTGATAAATGATCAGATGGTCATGTACAGGTAGAGATATTGGTGTGCAAAAGAGCAAGTAAATAAATAAAAACAGTATGGGGATGAGGTAGGTGAAAATGGGTGGGCTATTTACCAATAGACTATGTACAGCAGCAGCGATCGGTTAGCTGCTCAGATAGCTGATGTTTGAAGTTGGTGAGGGAGATAAAAGTCTCCAACTTCAGCGATTTTTGCAATTCGTTCCAGTCACAGGCAGCAGAGTACTGGAACGAAAGGCGGCCAAATGAGGTGTTGGCTTTAGGGATGATCAGTGAGATACACCTGCTGGAGCACGTGCTACGGATGGGTGTTGCCATCGTGACCAGTGAACTGAGATAAGGCGGAGCTTTACCTAGCATGGACTTGTAGATGACCTGGAGCCAGTGGGTCTGGCGACGAATATGTAATGAGGGCCAGCCGACTAGAGCATACAGGTCGCAGTGGTGGGTGGTATAAGGTGCTTTAGTGACAAAACGGATGGCACTGTGATAGACTGCATCCAGTTTGCTGAGTAGAGTGTTGGAAGCCATTTTGTAGATGACATCGCCGAAGTCGAGGATCGGAAGGATAGTCAGTTTTACTAGGGTAAGCTTGGAGGCGTGAGTGAAGGAGGCTTTGTTGCGGAATAGAAAGCCGACTCTTGATTTGATTTTCGATTGGAGATGTTTGATATGAGTCTGGAAGGAGATTTTGCAGTCTAGCCAGACACCTAGGTACTTATAGATGTCCACATATTCAAGGTCGGAACCATCCAGGGTGGTGATGCTAGTCGGGCATGCGGGTGCAGGCAGCGATCGGTTGAAAAGCATGCATTTGGTTTTACTAGCGTTTAAGAGCAGTTGGAGGCCACGGAAGGAGTGTTGTATGGCATTGAAGCTTGTTTGGAGGTTAGATAGCACAGTGTCCAATGACGGGCCGAAAGTATATAGAATGGTGTCGTCTGCGTAGAGGTGGATCAGGGAATCGCCCGCAGCAAGAGCAACATCATTGATATATACAGAGAAAAGAGTCGGCCCGAGAATTGAACCCTGTGGCACCCCCATAGAGACTGCCAGAGGACCGGACAGCATGCCCTCCGATTTGACACACTGAACTCTGTCTGCAAAGTAATTGGTGAACCAGGCAAGGCAGTCATCCGAAAAACCGAGGCTACTGAGTCTGCCGATAAGAATATGGTGATTGACAGAGTCGAAAGCCTTGGCAAGGTCAATGAAGACGGCTGCACAGTACTGTCTTTTATCGATGGCGGTTATGATATCGTTTAGTACCTTGAGTGTGGCTGAGGTGCACCCGTGACCGGCTCGGAAACCAGATTGCACAGCGGAGAGATGGGATTCGAGATGGGATTCGAGATGGTCAGTGACCTGTTTGTTGACTTGGCTTTCGAAGACCTTAGATAGGCAGGGCAGGATGGATATAGGTCTGTAACAGTTTGGGTCCAGGGTGTCTCCCCTTTGAAGAGGGGGATGACTGCGGCAGCTTTCCAATCCTTGGGGATCTCAGACGATATGAAAGAGAGGTTGAACAGGCTGGTAATAGGGGTTGCGACAATGGCGGCGGAAAGTTTCAGAAATAGGGGTCCAGATTGTCAAGCCCAGCTGATTTGTACGGGTCCAGGTTTTGCAGCTCTTTCAGAACATCTGCTATCTGGATTTGGGTAAAGGAGAACCTGGAGAGGCTTGGGCGAGGAGCTGCCGGGGGCAGAGCTGTTGGCCGAGGTTGGAGTAGCCAGGCGGAAGGCATGGCCAGCCGTTGAGAAATGCTTATTGAAGTTTTCGATAATCATGGATTTATCGGTGGTGACCGTGTTACCTAGCCTCAGTGCAGTGGGCAGCTGGGAGGAGGTGCTCTTGTTCTCCATGGACTTCACAGTGTCCCAGAACTTTTTGGAGTTGGAGCTACAGGATGCAAACTTCTGCCTGAAGAAGCTGGCCTTAGCTTTCCTGACTGACTGCGTGTATTGGTTCCGGACTTCCCTGAACAGTTGCATATCCCGGGGACTATTTGATGCTATTGCAGTCCACCACAGGATGTTTTTGTGCTGGTCGAGGGCAGTCAGGTCTGGGGTGAACCAAGGACTGTATCTGTTCTTAGTTCTGCATTTTTTGAACGGAGCATGCTTATCTAAAATGGTGAGGAAGTTACTTTTAAAGAATGACCAGGCATCCTCAACTGACGGGATGAGGTCAATGTCCTTCCAGGATACCCAGGCCAGGTCGATTAGAAAGGCCTGCTCACAGAAGTGTTTTAGGGAGCGTTTGACAGTGATGAGGGGTGGTCGTTTGACTGCGGCTCAGTAGCGGATACAGGCAATGAGGCAGTGATCGCTGAGATCCTGGTTGAAGACAGCGGAGGTGTATTTGGAGGGCCAGTTGGTCAGGATGACGTCTATGAGGGTGCCCTTGTTTACAGAGTTAGGGTTGTACCTGGTGGGTTCCTTGATGATTTGTGTGAGATTGAGGGCATCTAGCTTAGATTGTAGGACTGGCGGGGTGTTAAGCATATCCCAGTTTAGGTCACCTAACAGAACAAACTCTGAGGCTAGATGGGGGGCGATCAATTCACAAATGGTGTCCAGGGCACAGCTGGGGGCTGAGGGGGGTCGGTAGCAGGCGGCAACAGTGAGAGACTTATTTCTGGAGAGAGTAATTTTCAAAATTAGTAGTTCGAACTGTTTGGGTATGGACCTGGAAAGTATGACATTACTTTGCAGGCTCTCTCTGCAGTAGACTGCAACTCCTCCCCCTTTAGCAGTTCTATCTTGACGGAAGATGTTATAGTTGGGTATGGAAATCTCTGAATTTTTGGTGGCCTTCCTGAGCCAGGATTCAGACACAGCAAGGACATCAGGGTTAGCAGAGTGTGCTAGAGCAGTGAGTAAAACAAACTTAGGGAGGAGGCTTCTGATGTTGACATGCATGAAACCAAGGCTTTTTCGATCACAGAAGTCAACAAATGAGGGTGCCTGGGGACATGCAGGGCCTGGGTTTACCTCCACATCACCCGCGGAACAGAGAAGGAGTAGTATGAGGGTGCGGCTAAAGGCTATCAAAACTGGTCGCCTAGAGCGTTGGGGACAGAGAATAAGAGGAGCAGGTTTCTGGGCATGGTAGAATATATTCATGGCATAATGCGCAGACAGGGGTATGGTGGGGTGCGGGTACAGCGGGGGTAAGCCCAGGCACTGGGTGATGATGAGAGAGGTTGTGTCTCTGGACATGCTGGTTGTAATGGGTGAGGTCACCGCATGTGTGGGAGGTGGGACAAAGGAGTTATCAGGGGTATGAAGAGTAGAACTAGGGGCTCCATTGTGAACTAGAACAATGATAACTAACCTGAGCAACAGTATACAAGGCATATTGACATTTGAGAGAGACATACAGCGAGGCATACAGTAATCACAGGTGTTGAATTGGGAAAGCTAGCTTAAACAGTAGGTGAGACAACAGCTAATCAGCTAGCACAACAACAGCAGGTAAAATGGCGTTGACTAGGCAACGGGGCCGACAGATAAAACATAAACAAGCAGAATGGAGTACTGTGATTAATGGACAGTCCAGAGTGCATCAGCTATGTAGCCAAGAGATCAGTGTCCAGGGGGCAGCGGTGGATGGGGCAGGGAAGCTGGACTGGCGAGTGTTATCCAGGTTGAAAAAAAAGTTAACAATGACTAAATAGCTTGTAGCTAGTTAGCTTCTTAGCTTCTGTAATAGTCTAGTCCAGTTTAGTCTCATAAAATGTAATAGTCTAGTCTAGTTTAGTCTCATAAAATGTAATAGTCTAGTCCAGTTTAGTCTCATAAAATGTAATAGTCTAGTCTAGTTTAGTCTCAGAAAATGTAATAGTCTAGTCTAGTTTAGTCTCATAAAATGTAATAGTCTAGTTTAGTTTAGTCTCATAAAATGTAATAGTCTAGTCCAGTTTAGTCTCATAAAATGTAATAGTCTAGTCTAGTTTAGTCTCATAAAATGTAATAGTCTAGTCTAGTTTAGTCTCATAAAATGTAATAGTCTAGTTTAGTCTCAAAATGTAATAGTATGGTTTAGTTTAGTCTCATAAAATGTAATAGTATGGTTTAGTTTAGTCTCATAAAATGTAATAGTCTAGTTTAGTCTCATAAAATGTAATAGTCTAGTTTAGTCTCTAAAATGTAAAAGTTTAGTAATAGTATGGTTTAGTTTAGTCTCATAAAATGCCAGTGTGAAGGGGTCCGTTCGATTTTAGAAGATGCTTCCTTATTCAAATAAATACATGTTTTGCTCCATGAAGTAATCCAACAATGTGTACTATCTTGTTAATTTCAAGTCTTCTTTTATTGATGGAGACAGGTGGGTCCACCCCAAAGTGCCATGTCATGATGACAGACACCCGTCTCGACCAATGAGGGAAGATTTGAAGTCAACTATTTGTGGCATGCGCCCGAAGAGCACTTGAAGTCAGCATTAGTTCGCAACACATTTTTTTCTTGAGGCAAGACATAGAGATAGATAGAAGACTCATCTTTATATCTGTGACAGCACGGGTAGCGCCATTGAGGCTACAACCCATTGAAATCCCGAAGCAGTTGACCACTTTAAAATGGTGGAACAATGATGGAAGCCCTCAATGGCGATGACCACGCTACAATGGCCTTTTGGCCACTACAGAACTCTATCATTCTCTATGAGGCAAACTGAAGTTTAAGTAGCCGAAGTCTACGCTCCTTCGTTGGGAGGGAAATTGTCAACAGTAGTGATGGTTTTGTTCTCGTCATTAGACAGATGACATTTTTTCACCTGAGAAATACTGCACCAAACATATTTGTTAGACATACAAATTGCGCGACTTAGACTTCTGTTTAATCTCCGATTGATTCTGGCTACTTTGATGAAGTTGTTGCGTTTTGTCGTCTCAAGCCTACCTCAGTGGTCTCAAGAGGAACAAACAGTAACATCGCCGCTTTGTTTTCGTGTTTTAAGGGAGTATGCGAACATCTTAGTCTCCTGTCACTCAGCCAATAAGAATCTACTCATCATTGACCAGAAAATTAAAATGGATATTTCGCTTTTTCGATTGAATGCAACCCTTCACATTTAAACGTCATATTTTTAATCACAATAATACAATAAATCTAGTCTAGACTGACGGTAAATGTTAATTAGGCGGCTCCACACAACGCAAACGCAACCACGGTGCGAGTTCTAGATACTTTTGTGAGGCTACATTCTTGGAATGGACCATATATGACGCAGTGTCACTCTGTTTGCACAGGTTGTGTAGGGAGGGCTCCTTTAGTCTAAGGTCGATGTCCACGTCCCCGCGGAAATCGAATTTGCATTATAAAACAATCCCCATTAAAAAATATATTTTTTACCTATCTATTTTTTTATTTAAATATTATTTTTCTTTACACTGCATTGTTGGCTATGGTCTTGGATGTACGCATTTCACTGTGTTCCTTGTCAATCATTGGCTTATTGGTGAAATCAGCAGTCTGACAATATCTTCTATAAGTAAATCAATTAAACCTTTATTGATGCAGACAGAAGTTGACAAAGGGAACACATCATCTATGTTTCAGAGTAAGTTCTGCACCCCACCTAAGGGCACAGCTGATTATATACATGTGGTCACTACCTGGTGGTATGATCACCTACGTCAATGTGTGTGTGTATCAATAAGCTGAGGTTACCTTATAAAGTAACCTGGTACAGTAGCTTCTCTGAATTCATTAGCATTGACCACTGTCACACAATATCAACATGTCAAAACCAGACAGTGGTTACTTCTCTTTATCTAGTTTCTGTCTGACTCAGACCCAGCCTGCAAGCCCACTCTCACAACAGCGAGGGCCTAACCACAAAGACTAATATAGTTGCCTGTACAACGAATAGTGGCAGAGTTTAGACACATAGAAGCACTATCTATTATAAGTATCTATTATATATATTGATGGATGGTATAGGTCTCACACTCTGCTGGTATTGATGGATGGTATAGGTCTCACTCTGCTGGTATTGATGACTGGTATAGGTCTCACTCTGCTGGTATTGATGGATGGTATAGGTCTCACTCTGCTGGTATTGATGGATGGTATAGGTCTCACTCTGCTGGTATTGATGGCTGGTATAGGTCTCACTCTGCTGGTATTGATGGATGGTATAGGTCTCACTCTTTGCTGGTATTGATGACTGGTATAGGTCTCACTCTGCTGGTATTGATGGATGGTATAGGTCTCACTCTTTGCTGGTATTGATGACTGGTATAGGTCTCACTCTGCTGGTATTGATGGCTGGTATAGGTCTCACTCTGCTGGTATAGGTCTCACTCTGCTGGTATTGATGGCTGGTATAGGTCTCACTCTGCTGGTATTGATGGCTGGTATAGGTCTCACTCTGCTTGTATTGATGGATGGTATAGGTCTCACTCTTTGCTGGTATTGATGACTGGTATAGGTCTCACTCTGCTGGTATTGATGGATGGTATAGGTCTCACTCTTTGCTGGTATTGATGACTGGTATAGGTCTCACTCTGCTGGTATTGATGGATGGTATAGGTCTCACACTCTGCTGGTATTGATGGATGGTATAGGTCTCACTCTGCTGGTATTGATGGATGGTATAGGTCTCACTCTGCTGGTATTGATGGATGGTATAGGTCTCACTCTGCTGGTATTGATGGACTGGTATAGGTCTCACTCTGCTGGTATTGATGGATGGTATAGGTCTCACTCTGCTGGTGGTATAGTCTCACTCTGCTGGGATGGTATAGGTCTCACTCTGCTGGTATTGATGGCTGGTATAGGTCTCACTCTGCTGGTATTGATGGATGGTATAGGTCTCACTCTTTGCTGGTATTGATGACTGGTATAGGTCTCACTCTGCTGGTATTGATGGATGGTATAGGTCTCACTTTGCTGGTATTGATGACTGGTATAGGTCTCACTCTGCTGGTATTGATGGCTGGTATAGGTCTCACTCTGCTGGTATAGGTCTCACTCTGCTGGTATTGATGGCTGGTATAGGTCTCACTCTGCTGGTATTGATGGCTGGTATAGGTCTCACTCTGCTTGTATTGATGGCTGGTATAGGTCTCACTCTGCTGGTATTGATGGCTGGTATAGGTCTCACACTCTGCTGGTATTGATGGATGGTATAGGTCTCACACTCTGCTGGTATTGATGGATGGTATAGGTCTCACTCTGCTGGTATTGATGGATGGTATAGGTCTCACTCTGCTGGTATTGATGGATGGTATAGGTCTCACTCTGCTGGTATTGATGGATGGTATAGGTCTCACTCTTTGCTGGTATTGATGACTGGTATAGGTTTCACTCTGCTGGTATTGATGACTGGTATAGGTCTCACTCTGCTGGTATTGATGGCTGGTATAGGTCTCACTCTGCTGGTATTGATGGCTGGTATAGGTCTCACTCTGCTGGTATTGATGGCTGGTATAGGTCTCACTCTGCTGGTATTGATGGCTGGTATAGGTCTCACTCTGCTGGTATTGATGGCTGGTATAGGTCTCACTCTGCTGGTATTGATGGCTGGTATAGGTCTCACACTCTGCTGGTATTGATGGATGGTATAGGTCTCACACTCTGCTGGTATTGATGGATGGTATAGGTCTCACTCTGCTGGTATTGATGGCTGGTATAGGTCTCACTCTGCTGGTATTGATGGCTGGTATAGGTCTCACTCTGCTGGTATTGATGGATGGTATAGGTCTCACTCTGCTGGTATTGATGGCTGGTATAGGTCTCCCTCTGCTGTATTGATGGCTGGTATAGGTCTCACTCTGCTGTATTGATGGCTGGTGTAGGTCTCACACTGCTGGTATTGATGAATGGTTAGGTCTGACTCTGCTGGTATTGATGACTGGTATAGGTCTCACTCTGCTGGTATTGATGGATGGTATAGGTCTCACACTCTGCTGGTATTGATGGATGGTATAGGTCTCACTCTGCTGGTATTGATGGATGGTATAGGTCTCACTCTGCTGGTATTGATGGATGGTATAGGTCTCACTCTGCTGGTATTGATGACTGGTATAGGTCTCACTCTGCTGGTATTGATGGATGGTATAGGTCTCACTCTGCTGGTATAGATGGATGGTATAGGTCTCACTCTGCTGGTATTGATGGCTGGTATAGGTCTCACTCTGCTGGTATTGATGGATGGTATAGGTCTCACTCTTTGCTGGTATTGATGACTGGTATAGGTCTCACTCTGCTGGTATTGATGGATGGTATAGGTCTCACACTTTGCTGGTATTGATGACTGGTATAGGTCTCACTCTGCTGGTATTGATGGCTGGTATAGGTCTCACTCTGCTGGTATGGTATAGGTCTCACTCTGCTGGTATTGATGGCTGGTATAGGTCTCACTCTGCTGGTATTGATGGCTGGTATAGGTCTCACTCTGCTTGTATTGATGGCTGGTATAGGTCTCACTCTGCTGGTATTGATGGCTGGTATAGGTCTCACACTCTGCTGGTATTGATGGATGGTATAGGTCTCACACTCTGCTGGTATTGATGGATGGTATAGGTCTCACTCTGCTGGTGTTGATGGATGGTATAGGTCTCACTCTGCTGGTATTGATGGATGGTATAGGTCTCACTCTGCTGGTATTGATGGATGGTATAGGTCTCACTCTTTGCTGGTATTGATGACTGGTATAGGTCTCACTCTGCTGGTATTGATGGCTGGTATAGGTCTCACTCTGCTGGTATTGATGGATGGTATAGGTCTCACTCTGCTGGTATTGATGGCTGGTATAGGTCTCACTCTGCTGGTATTGATGGCTGGTATAGGTCTCACACTCTGCTGGTATTGATGGCTGGTATAGGTCTCACTCTGCTGGTATTGATGGGTGGTATAGGTCTCACACTCTGCTGGTATTGATGGATGGTATAGGTCTCACTCTGCTGGTATTGATGGCTGGTATAGGTCTCACTCTGCTGGTATTGATGGCTGGTATAGGTCTCACTCTGCTGGTATTGATGGATGGTATAGGTCTCACTCTGATGGTATTGATGGCTGGTATAGGTCTCCCTCTGATGTATTGATGGCTGGTGTAGGTCTCCCTCTGATGTATTGATGGCTGGTGTAGGTCTCACACTGCTGGTATTGATGAATGGTTAGGTCTGACTCTGCTGGTATTGATGACTGGTATAGGTCTCATACTCTGCTGGTATTGATGGTTGGCATAGGTCTCACTCTGATGGTATTGATGGGTGCGAAGGTTCTGAATCAGAGAGAGAAAAAGGACGAGAGAGATATTCTATTAATCATATTTTAATATGAATGATTTATCATCATATGTTAGGATTATACATGACTTGTAGTTTCTTTGTAACTTCTGTTATAAATGATTCTATCTGCCATTGAAAATACTCTTTGACTCAGGCTGGGTTACCAAACATATGGACTTCAAATCAAGATGGCTACCCAAAATAAAACTACAACACCCACTCTGACTGTAGTCTGCTCTCTGCTGTCACTTCCCCTGGTGGTCGTCCTGTTCAGAGGAACCTGAGTCTCAGTTGGAGCTGCAGAGGAAGAGTTATCACCAATTAAACAACAAGTTTGAGGTCAAACTAGGACACATCAGTGAAAAGTTAGAAGATGTTTACATATTGTTGTTAAAATCGTAGGTAATTATTTAAATAATATGTTAGACTGATTAGTATTACCCAGACTTAAAACATGAATGAGTGATTAAGTGAATCCTGACTGAGGGAGTGAGTTTACCTGTTGTTCTGCAGAAGGAGTAGACACAGGCAGAGGAGAGGAGAGAGGAGAGGAGAGCAGACACAGGACACAGACTGAACAGCAACATCCAACACAGACCACAGTCTACATCAGGTGTTCTGGCATCTGAACAAAACACACAGGAATAAATGGAGGACTATGATCATAGAGCTCATTCTCCTTTCATTCAAGGAAACCAGACATGCTATACCGCAATCAAATATACAGCCATTAAATAAATAGAGAATTATTTTGATTTTACCAAATGAAAGCCTTCTCATGACATGTCCATAGTGGTAGACATTTGTCTGTTCAATACGTTGCTCATTCTCCATATTTCTCTCTATAGTCCCACAGTAGTAGAGTCCCAGGTCAGATTCAGTGATGTTCTCAATCAGTAGATCATAGGACATGTTATAGTGGTTCCAGAACATTGTATACCGAGGGAGAGGATTGAGGAAATGAGATGACAAACGGTTATAATATGTAATAACAAGAGGAGGCTGGTGCTCATGAGAACAATTCCTGAACCAGACTGTGTACATTTCACTTGTTGTTCTACAGTCACTATAGAGAGTGATGTTGTCTCCTGGTCTGACTCTCAGCTCCACCTCTGCTGCAGAGATCCCATCCTGACTGGAGGAAACAGCACCTACAGGTAGCAGAGGAACAGTGTTAGGATGAACTGACTGGAGGAAACAGCACCTACAGGTAGCAGAGGAACAGTGTTAGGATGAACTGACTGGAGGAAACAGCACCTACAGGTAGCAGAGGAACAGTGTTAGGATGAACTGACTGGAGGAAACAGCACCTACAGGTAGCAGAGGACAATAGGGAGCAATGGCAACAACAGAGAGCTGTGGCAACAACAGAGCTATGGCAACAACAGAGAGCTATGGCAACAACAGAGCTATGGCAACAACAGAGCTATGGCAACAACAGAGCTATGGCAACAACAGAGCTATGGCAACAACAGAGAGCTATGGCAACAACAGAGAGCTATGGCAACAACAGAGAGCTATGGCAACAACAGAGAGCTATGGCAACAACAGAGAACTGTGGCAACAACAGAGAACTGTGGCAACAACAGAGCTATGGCAACAGCAGAGAGCTGTGGCAACAACAGAGAGCTGTGGCAACAACAGAGAGATATGGCAACAACAGAGAGCTATGGCAACAACAGAGAGCTATGGCAACAACAGAGAACTGTGGCAACAACAGAGAACTGTGGCAACAACAGAGCTATGGCAACAGCAGAGAGCTATGGCAACAACAGAGAGCTATGGCAACAACAGAGCTATGGCAACAACAGAGAGCTATGGCAACAACAGAGCTATGGCAACAACAGAGAGCTGTGGCAACAACAGAGCTATGGCAACAACAGAGAGCTATGGCAACAACAGAGCTATGGCAACAACAGAGAGCTATGGCAACAACAGAGAGCTGTGGCAACAACAGAGCTATGGCAACAACAGAGCTATGGCAACAACAGAGAGCTATGGCAACAACAGAGAGCTATGGCAACAACAGAGCTATGGCAACAACAGAGAGCTATGGCAACAACAGAGAGCTGTGGCAACAACAGAGAGCTGTGGCAACAACAGAGCTATGGCAACAACAGAGAGCTATGGCAACAACAGAGAGCTATGGCAACAACAGAGAGCTATGGCAACAACAGAGAGCTGTGGCAACAACAGAGAGCTGTGGCAACAACAGAGAGCTGTGGCAACAACAGAGCTATGGCAACAACAGAGAGCTGTGGCAACAACAGAGAGCTGTGGCAACAACAGAGAGCTGTGGCAACAACAGAGCTATGGCAACAACAGAGAGCTATGGCAACAACAGAGAGCTATGGCAACAACAGAGAGCTATGGCAACAACAGAGAGCTATGGCAACAACAGAGAGCTATGGCAACAACAGAGAGCTATGGCAACAACAGAGAGCTATGGCAACAACAGAGAGCTATGGCAACAACAGAGAGCTGTGGCAACAACAGAGAGCTATGGCAACAACAGAGAGCTATGGCAACAACAGAGAGCTATGGCAACAACAGAGAGCTGTGGCAACAACAGAGAGCTATGGCAACAACAGAGAGCTATGGCAACAACAGAGAGCTATGGCAACAACAGAGAGCTATGGCAACAACAGAGAGCTATGGCAACAACAGAGAGCTGTGGAGAGCTATGGCAACAACAGAGAGCTATGGCAACAACAGAGCTATGGCAACAACAGAGAGCTATGGCAAACAGAGCTATGGCAACAACAGAGCTATGGCAACAACAGAGAGCTATGGCAACAACAGAGAGCTATGGCAACAACAGAGCTATGGCAACAACAGAGAGCTATGGCAACAACAGAGAGCTATGGCAACAACAGAGAGCTATGGCAACAACAGAGAACTGTGGCAACAACAGAGCTATGGCAACAACAGAGAGCTATGGCAACAACAGAGAGCTGTGGCAACAACAGAGCTATGGCAACAACAGAGCTATGGCAACAACAGAGCTATGGCAACAAGAGCTATGGCAACAACAGAGCTATGGCAACAACAGAGCTATGGCAACAACAGAGAGCTGTGGCAACAACAGAGCTATGGCAACAACAGAGAGCTATGGCAACAACAGAGCTATGGCAACAACAGAGAGCTATGGCAACAACAGAGAGCTATGGCAACAACAGAGAGCTATGGCAACAACAGAGAGCTGTGGCAACAACAGAGCTATGGCAACAACAGAGAGCTATGGCAACAACAGAGCTATGGCAACAACAGAGCTATGGCAACAACAGAGAGCTATGGCAACAACAGAGAGCTATGGCAACAACAGAGAGCTATGGCAACAACAGAGAGCTATGGCAACAACAGAGCTATGGCAACAACAGAGAGCTATGGCAACAACAGAGAGCTATGGCAACAACAGAGAGCTATGGCAACAACAGAGAGCTGTGGCAACAACAGAGAACTGTGGCAACAACAGAGAGCTATGGCAACAACAGAGAGCTATGGCAACAACAGAGAGCTATGGCAACAACAGAGAGCTATGGCAACAACAGAGCTATGGCAACAACAGAGAGCTATGGCAACAACAGAGAGCTATGGCAACAACAGAGAGCTATGGCAACAACAGAGCTATGGCAACAACAGAGCTATGGCAACAACAGAGCTATGGCAACAAGAGAGCTATGGCAACAACAGAGAGCTATGGCAACAACAGAGAGCTATGGCAACAACAGAGAGCTATGGCAACAACAGAGAGCTATGGCAACAACAGAGAGCTGTGGCAACAACAGAGAGCTATGGCAACAACAGAGCTATGGCAACAACAGAGCTATGGCAACAACAGAGAGCTATGGCAACAACAGAGAGCTATGGCAACAACAGAGAGCTATGGCAACAACAGAGAGCTATGGCAACAACAGAGCTATGGCAACAACAGAGAGCTGGCAACAACAGAGCTATGGCAACAACAGAGCATGGAGAGCTGGCAACAACAGAGAGCTATGGCAACAACAGAGAGCTGGCAACAACAGAGAGCTATGGCAACAACAGAGCTATGGCAACAACAGAGAGCTATGAGAGCTATGGCAACAACAGAGAGCTATGGCAACAACAGAGACTGTGGCAACAACAGAGAGCTGTGGCAACAACAGAGCTATGGCAACAACAGAGAGCTATGGCAACAACAGAGAGCTATGGCAACAACAGAGAGCTATGGCAACAACAGAGCTATGGCAACAACAGAGAGCAACAACAGAGCTATGGCAACAACAGAGAGCTATGGCAACAACAGAGAGCTATGGCAACAACAGAGCATGGCAACAACAGAGCTATGGCAACAACAGAGAGCTATGGCAACAACAGAGAGCTATGGCAACAACAGAGAGCTATGGCAACAACAGAGAGCTATGGCAACAACAGAGCTATGGCAACAACAGAGAGCTATGGCAACAACAGAGAGCTATGGCAACAACAGAGAGCTATGGCAACAACAGAGCTATGGCAACAACAGAGCTATGGCAACAACAGAGCTATGGCAACAACAGAGAGCTATGGCAACAACAGAGAGCTATGGCAACAACAGAGAGCTATGGCAACAACAGAGCTATGGCAACAACAGAGAGCTATGGCAACAACAGAGAGCTATGGCAACAACAGAGAGCTATGGCAACAACAGAGAACTGTGGCAACAACAGAGAACTGTGGCAACAACAGAGCTGTGGCAACAACAGAGAGCTATGGCAACAACAGAGAGCTATGGCAACAACAGAGAGCTATGGCAACAACAGAGCTATGGCAACAACAGAGAGCTATGGCAACAACAGAGCTATGGCAACAACAGAGAGCTATGGCAACAACAGAGCTATGGCAACAACAGAGCTATGGCAACAACAGAGCTATGGCAACAACACAGAGCTATGGCAACAACAGAGAGCTATGGCAACAACAGAGAGCTATGGCAACAACAGAGCTATGGCAACAACAGAGAGCTATGGCAACAACAGAGAGCTATGGCAACAACAGAGAGCTATGGCAACAACAGAGAACTGTGGCAACAACAGAGAACTGTGGCAACAACAGAGCTATGGCAACAACAGAGAGCTATGGCAACAACAGAGAGCTGTGGCAACAACAGAGAGCTATGGCAACAACAGAGAACTGTGGCAACAACAGAGCTATGGCAACAACAGAGAGCTGTGGCAACAACAGAGAGCTGTGGCAACAACAGAGAGCTGTGGCAACAACAGAGCTATGGCAACAACAGAGAGCTATGGCAACAACAGAGAGCTGTGGCAACAACAGAGAGCTGTGGCAACAACAGAGAGCTGTGGCAACAACAGAGCTATGGCAACAACAGAGAGCTGTGGCAACAACAGAGAGCTGTGGCAACAACAGAGAGCTGTGGCAACAACAGAGCTATGGCAACAACAGAGAGCTATGGCAACAACAGAGAGCTATGGCAACAACAGAGAGCTATGGCAACAACAGAGAGCTGTGGCAACAACAGAGCTATGGCAACAACAGAGAGCTATGGCAACAACAGAGCTATGGCAACAACAGAGAGCTGTACCAACAACAGAGAGCTGTAGCAACAACAGAGAGCTGTGGCAACAACAGAGAGCTATAGCATGCCATCATCCTCCATAGACAAAGATATGATGCAAAGTAAAAGCACGTACACACTACACTCTTAGTAAAAAAGGTGCAATCTAGAACCTCAAAGGGTTCTTTAACTGTCCCCATACGAGAACCTTTCAAATAAACCTTTTTGGTTCTAGGTAGATACCTTTTGGGTTCAAGATTGAGCCACTTCCACAGAGGAAATGGAACCAAAACGAGTTCTCCTATGGGGACAGACGAAGAACACTTTGGAACCCTTCTTTGTAAGAGTTTAGGTTAACAAATGTAGACAAGTATAAAACCACATCAGACGATGATCTATCGTGCAGCTATGAGGCCCAGTAAAACTCATTCTAAAGGCTACTTACACAAGAGAGTGATGAGAGAAACACACAGCCCGTCCATCTGGTGGTCTGATGGTGACTGTCAGAGAGTAGCTGGGTCTTTGCTGTGTATTTCCGTGTTCATGACTAGATGTACTTTACCATGAAAGGACATACGAGCAGCGATTGGTTCGATCGAATGGAACGTTTTCAGCTCGTGGTCCACTTTCTGTGTGACATGAAGGGGAGGGTTTAGCATCGGACAGGTTTCACACCGACATGACGTCACTGGAATATATTCAGCTTCTTTGAGGTGGTCGTTGTCGATAGCAACACCTAAATAGCAGCACATGGGGCGGCAGGGTAGCCTAGTGGTTAGAGCGTTGGACTAGTAACCAGACTAACTAGCAGCACATGGTCAAAGTCAACCTACTGCAACATCATTAAACACAACATGAAGAACCAAACAATAATTTTGATGTCACTTTGATCCTTGACAGAGAAGACTTGAGACAGAGGCCTATCATGAGACAGAGACCTATCATGAGACAGAGACCTATCATGAGACAGAGACCTATCTTGAGACAGAGGCCTATCTTGAGACAGAGGCCTATCATGAGACAGAGACCTATCTTGAGACAGAGGCCTATCTTGAGACAGAGACCTATCTTGAGACAGAGGCCTATCTTGAGACAGGCCTATCATTAGACAGAGACCTATCTTGAGACAGAGACCTATCTTGAGACAGAGGCCTGTCATGAGACAAAGGCCTGTCATGAGACAGAGACCTATCTTGAGACAGAGGCCTATCTTGAGACAGGCCTATCATTAGACAGAGACCTATCTTGAGACAGAGACCTATCATGAGACAGAGACAGCCTATCTTGAGACAGAGACCTATCTTGAGACAGAGGCCTATCATGAGACAGAGGCCTATCTTGAGACAGAGGCCTATCTTGAGACAGAGGTCTATCTTGAGACAGAGGCCTATCTTGAGACAGAGGCCTATCTTGAGACAGAGACCTATCATGAGACAGAGACCTATCTTGAGACAGAGACCTATCATGAGACAGAGACCTATCTTGAGACAGAGGCCTATCTTGAGACAGAGGCCTATCTTGAGACAGAGGCCTATCATGAGACAGAGACCTATCTTGAGACAGAGACCTATCTTGAGACAGAGACCTATCTTGAGACAGAGACCTATCATGAGACAGAGGCATATCATGAGACAGAGTTCTATCTTGAGACAGAGACCTATCATGAGACAGAGACCTATCATGAGACAGAGGTCTATCTTGAGACAGAGACCTATCTTGAGACAGAGACCTATCATGAGACAGAGACCTATCTTGAGACAGAGGCCTATCTTGAGACAGGCCTATCATTAGACAGAGACCTATCTTGAGACAGAGACCTATCATGAGACAGAGACAGCCTATCTTGAGACAGAGACCTATCATGAGACAGAGACAGCCTATCTTGAGACAGAGGTCTATCTTGAGACAGATGCCTATCTTGAGACAGAGGCCTATCTTGAGACAGAGGCCTATCTTGAGACAGATACCTATCTTGAGACAGAGGCCTATCTTGAGACAGAGGCCTATCTTGAGACAGAGGCCTATATTGAGACAGAGACCTATCTTGAGACAGAGACCTATCTTGAGACAGAGACCTATCATGAGACAGAGACCTATCTTGAGACAGAGGCCTATCATGAGACAGAGGCCTATCATGAGACAGAGACCTATCTTGAGACAGAGACCTATCATGAGACAGAGACCTATCATGTGACAGAGACCTATCATGTGACTTGACTAAAACCATGTGATCAAAGGTCATGCAGATGTTGATGAAGTCGCTGCAGTTGCTTCTCACCAACTGGACCATGTCACCATCACCTGCTTTGTGGGAGGGACTATTTCTCAACCAATCATTGGGCTGTTTTTGTTTGACCTATTGGAACGTGGTGACAGACGTGACTGAAACAGGAACCTCCTTGTCGTGATTCTCAAGCTTTAAGGGATATTAATTAAAGTGATATTGGAGACCTCTGTCATGTTGAAACAGCCAGAAACTACAACCAGAAACTACAATAACCATGATGCTCTATAGAGGATGTGACTGAAACAGAAACACGTTTAGAAACACCAGCAGCTGTGTTGACACCGTCATGTTGAAACAACCAGAAACTACAACCAGAAACTACAATAACCATGATGCTCTATAGAGGATGTGACTGAAACACCAGCAGCTGTGTTGACACTGTCATGTTGAAACAACCAGAAACTACAACCAGAAACTACAATAACCATGATGCTCTATAGAGGATGTGACTGAAACACCAGCAGCTGTGTTGACACTGTCATGTTGAAACAACCAGAAACTACAACCAGAAACTACAATAACCATGATGCTCTACAGAGGATGTGTTGACACTGTCATGTTGATCTGAGTCTTGCTGTTGTAAAACCACTACATTCTCCAACTTTCTACTGTGGCACATGAACCTCCCTCAACTTCTCTCACCCACTTTCATCTCCAGTTTGCAGCCAGACTTGAAGGTAGCCAGAAACTACAGCAAGAAACTACAATGACCATGATGCTCTGGAGTGGATGAGACGGTACATCCAAGCCAGATGTATTTTAACAGCTAAACCAAATGTAGTTCTTTGTCTTTGTGGATGTATTTCTGTATCAAACAATCTCTTTTTATTCAGGAGTAGTAGGACAACAAATAGGACCGAGACAGAGTGAGAAATTCACTCAGTGTGAAAGTTTAGCAACACCATGGCAACGGCAACAGGAAGTCAGTGTGGGTTTCCTGTGTACTGTGTGAGGGTGTGCATATGATGATTGCATATGTATGCCGAGTCCTTTTTGTGTAGCTGTGGTTTACTCAGCTAGTGCTGCTGCTCTGTAGGGAGGGATAAGGGGGGGCCTGGGTTTCAGGTCTGGGGGGTTAAGGGGGCCTGGGTTTCAGGTCTGGGGGGTTAAGGGGGGCTGGGTTTCAGGTCTGGGGAGGACTGAGGGGTTAAGGGGGGCCTGGGTTTCAGGTCTGAGGGGGGGTTAAGGGTGGGCCTGGGTTTCAGGTCTGAGGGGGACTGGGGTTAAGGTGGGGCCTGGGTTTCAGGTCTGAGGGGCAGAGGGTCTGTCAGTAACAGTATCAGAGTAGCTGGGTCTGTCAGTAACAGTATCAGAGTAGCTGGGTCTGTCAGTAACAGTATCAGAGTAGCTGGGTCTGTCAGTAACAGTATCAGAGTAGCTGGGTCTGTCAGTAACAGTATCAGAGTAGCTGGGTCTGTCAGTAACAGTATCAGAGTAGCTGGGTCTGTCAGTAACAGTATCAGAGTAGCTGGGTCTGTCAGTAACAGTATCAGAGTAGCTGGGTCTGTAACAGTATCAGAGTAGCTGGGTCTGTCAGTAACAGTATCAGAGTAGCTGGGTCTGTCAGTAACAGTATCAGAGTAGCTGGGTCTGTCAGTAACAGTATCAGAGTAGCTGGGTCTGTCAGTAACAGTATCAGAGTAGCTGGGTCTGTCAGTAACAGTATCAGAGTAGCTGGGTCTGTGTAACAGTATCAGAGTAGCTGGGTCTGTCAGTAACAGTATCAGAGTAGTAACAGTATCTAGCTGGGTCTGTCAGTAACAGTATCAGAGTAGCTGGGTCTGTCAGTAACAGTATCAGAGTAGCTGGGTCTGTCAGTAACAGTATCAGAGTAGCTGGGTCTGTCAGTAACAGTATCAGAGTAGCTGGGTCTGTCAGTAACAGTATCAGAGTAGCTGGGTCTGTCAGTAACAGTATCAGAGTAGCTGGGTCTGTCAGTAACAGTATCAGAGTAGCTGGGTCTGTCAGTAACAGTATCAGAGTAGCTGGGTCTGTCAGTAACAGTCAGAGTAGCTGGGTCTGTCAGTAGTACAGTAGTCAGAGTAGCTGGGTCTGTCAGTAACAGTATCAGAGTAGCTGGGTCTGTCAGTAACAGTATCAGAGTAGCTGGGTCTGTCAGTAACAGTATCAGAGTAGCTGGGTCTGTCAGTAACAGTATCAGAGTAGCTGGGTCTGTCAGTAAGTAGTGTCAATAACAGTAGCTGGGTCTGTCAGTAACAGTATCAGAGTAGCTGGGTCTGTCAGTAACAGTATCAGAGTAGCTGGGTCTGTCAGTAACAGTATCAGAGTAGCTGGGTCTGTCAGTAACAGTATCAGAGTAGCTGGGTCTGTCAGTAACAGTATCAGAGTAGCTGGGTCTGTCAGTAACAGTATCAGAGTAGCTGGGTCTGTCAGTAACAGTATCAGAGTAGCTGGGTCTGTCAGTAACAGTATCAGAGTAGCTGGGTCTGTCAGTAACAGTATCAGAGTAGCTGGGTCTGTCAGTAACAGTATCAGTAGCTGGGTAGTAACAGTATCAGAGTAGCTGGGTCTGTCAGTCAGTAACAGTATCAGAGTAGCTGGGTCTGTCAGTAACAGTATCAGAGTAGCTGGGTCTGTCAGTAACAGTATCAGAGTAGCTGGGTCTGTCAGTAACAGTATCAGAGTAGCTGGGTCTGTCAGTAACAGTATCAGAGTAGCTGGGTCTGTCAGTAACAGTATCAGAGTAGCTGGGTCTGTCAGTAACAGTATCAGAGTAGCTGGGTCTGTCAGTAACAGTATCAGAGTAGCTGGGTCTGTCAGTAACAGTATCAGAGTAGCTGGGTCTGTCAGTAACAGTATCAGAGTAGCTGGGTCTGTCAGTAACAGTATCAGAGTAGCTGGGTCTGTCAGTAACAGTATCAGAGTAGCTGGGTCTGTCAGTAACAGTATCAGAGTAGCTGGGTCTGTCAGTAACAGTATCAGAGTAGCTGGGTCTCTCTCTCTCTCTGACTCCTGCTCCATCACTCTCTCTTACTCCACCTACCCCTCCCTCTCTCTCTGCCCCCATCTCTCTCTCTGTCTGGTCTCCCCTCACACACACACACACACACCAGCGTAAGCCACAGTAGGTGACCAAGTGACGTGTGACTGTGATGGAAAACAATAGTGGTTTCTGCAGGTCTGCACCAAAGCACCCACTCCCTCCCAGAGGACAGAGAGGCAGAGGTAATACATGCACACACACACACACACACACACACACACACACACACACACACACACACACACACACACACACACACACACACACACACACACACACACACACACACACACACACACACACACACACACACACACACACACACACACACATTTGCAGGGCCACAGTAGCGCTGGTGAAGCAGTTGACACGTGACAAGAAGATATAACTGATTGTG